>NW_006921632.1:4796729-4797371 GCF_000298275.1 Orycteropus afer afer
GCACATAACAACAACAACAATGCACCTAATGAAAGTGTTCCAAAATATGTGAAACAAATATTAATTGAATTGAAAGGGAAAAATAGACAACTCTACAATAGTAGTGGGAGACTTTAACACACCACTTTCAATGAGGGACAGATCAACTAGAAAAAAACTCAACAAAGATACAGAAGACCTCAACAACACAATCAACCAACTCGACCTCATAGACACATACAGAGCACTCCACTCAACAAAAGCACAATTCACATTCTTCTCCAGAACAAATAGATCATTCTCCAGAATAGATCATATGTTAGGACATAAAACAAGCCTCAATAAATTCAAAAACACTGAAATATTACAAACCATCTTCTAGGACCACAATGCTATAAAAGTAGAAATTAATAATAGAAAGATCAAGGAAAAGGCATCACACATGTGGAAGTTGAACAATACACTACTCAAAAACTACTGGTAAGACAAGAAATAAAAAAATTCCTAGAAACAAACAAGAATGAAGATACATCTTACCAAAACCATGGGACACAGTGAAAGCAGAAGTCAGAGGTCAATTAATAGCAATAAATACACATATCAAAAAAGAGGAAAGAAACAAAATCAGCATTCTAATCAACAACTCCAACAATTGCAGAGGGG
>NW_006921632.1:4800919-4802784 GCF_000298275.1 Orycteropus afer afer
ACATTTGCTTGTCTGATAGAGCTTGCTGAAACCCCTCCCCTAGCTGCCCTTCAGGTCCGGAATTGAACTCACTCCTGTGGCTGTCAGTCAAATAAAATACCAGCATATGGCTGAGCATTTACATCAGGTAGATACACTACTTGCAGAGTTCAATCATGGGAGAACTGAAGGGCAGTGTATGCACAGGGAGATGGCTTGGGGAGGGCAAGACTGCATGGGAAGGAAGGACACAGTGTAGAGGTAACTATGGGAGGGGAAGTGGGAAGAGAGCTGGTACATTGTGTGAAATTGCATTCAATGTCATGAGACAAAATGTGTATGAACTACTGTATGGAAAATGAATGTGCTCCATAAACTTTCACCCAAATGACAATAAAAATTAAAAAAAAAAAAAAGCAGTCCCAGACTATAAAGGAGCAATATTTTTGGCTCTAATAAGGGCATTTGATTAATTTTGTTCTAATTGTGTTCAATAGACAGTATTTTATTCTCTCACTGCCTCTTTTCAGGTGGCTCCCTATTCTGAAAGATTCTGTTTGCTGCATTCTACCACTCACAGACAATTCAAATGCATAGCTAAACTTAATTCCAGCATGGGAAAACTTCAAGGTTCAAATCTTCTATAGGTGAGATTCACTGCAAGCATTTTGCTATTACGGACTAAAGCAATGGTTTTCAATTAAGGGTATTAAAGGGCAAATACTAGCATCACCTAATTTTTTTAAAAAATGCACATGCCTTGTTCCTTTCAGGAGATACTGAAATAGGACCAAATGTGGGTCCCTGCCTGGTACGCAGCCAGGCCAAAACAGTTTACACACCGAGTGATTAAGAGGAGAGAACATTATTTATTGCAAAGCCGCAGTGCAAGGAGGCAGGGGTCCGTCCGAGATCTGCCTCCCTGGATCTCCATTGAATTAACAGTTTTTGTGAGTTTCAAAAGAGAGGGTTATACATATTCATAAAAATTTCAGGAATTTGGGTGTGAGATGGTTGATGATTGGCTGAAATTTCCTTTGCCTCGGTTTAAAGGGACACTAGGTTTTTAATTGAATGTGCCTGCATACTGGATGAGTCACACCGTTTTCCTGTCATCAGCTGATCGGGGCTTAGGCAGAGGGGAGAGTGTTAGTTCCTAGCAACCTTGTTCCTCTCTGTCCCACTGTGCATGTCCAGGGCCAGAGTCAATTTTCAAGTTGTTTTCTAAGATACATTAAGGCATTTATCACCTGTGCCTAAGGAAATAGCAGGAAAGAATGTTCTTTGTTCCATTCAGTTCTTAAGGAACTGAGTTTATTGTGTTTGCTCACCTGCCTTAACCAGGGTGGGGAAATAGTTGAGGGTAATTAAGTTTACTTATCTATTCCCATCTGGGGTCCTATCTGTTCTAATTATCTGTTTTAACCAGGGTGGGAAAATAGTTTTGACATTACTCGATTTCAGTATCACACTCTCCATGGGAAAAAGCTTGGTCAAGTATCATTGAAAAAGCTCCCCAGGTGGCTTTAACAGGTTCCACCTCCCACTTTCACATTCACCTCTTTTCGAAACTAAAAAGCACTTCGAAAGTACTTATGTCTTCCTCACTTCTTTGGCTCCTGCTGGAAACATCTAGTTGTTTCCAGGAATCAGTTACAATGACGTTTCACTTCCTTTGAATCATTTCTATGTCCTGTCATATAGCCTATGGCATAAGAACTTCTTCCATGCTCTCTAACCTCTGCACTTAGAGCTATAAGAAATCATACATTTGTTCCAAGCTTAGCACACGGTGCACAATACATTTTTTAAAGCAAAACATCTAGGTATAATCTATCTAGCCTTCTATATCTCCTCATATTCCTGATTAACCAAAAAAAAAAAAA
>NW_006921632.1:4803454-4811780 GCF_000298275.1 Orycteropus afer afer
CTTCCTCCTGTGAAGCCCCCTCATGCTAATTAAGTGCAGACCCATGCTAACAGCTAATTGGACCCTGCCATTTCCTTAGAGGACCCTGTCATTTCCTTGGTGTCCCCAATTAGGTCCTCTCTGTGTCTATAAATATCTATGCCCCCTGCCCCGGGGGTGCGACTTCTCGGGCCTTGGTGCTAGGGCATGAGAACCTCGCCCGGGAGTGCTAATAAACTGCTTCTCTGAAAACAACTCCGTGTCCTGGTATCTCGGCAACTCTGCATTACATTTACCACCTCAGAAACCCAAAGGCGGTCACTGATGAGTTGGAATCAACTCGATGGCAGTGAGTTTGGGTTTTTTTTTTTTTTTTTGGTCAAGCAAAGTATATGTCACAATCCTTAAGCCCCCCCTCCCTTTATCATTTTACTAACACCTAAAATAATCCTATTCTCAACTTTTCAGAGGGAAACCGAGACCATAAAAGGTTAAATAATAAGTCAGTTAAAGTCAGACTGTGAGTAGACTCCTGGTTTCTTTAGTACTGATCAGGATAGTTTTCTGCTATTCCACATGTCCAGCCTATCACAAGTTATTTATACATATATTTAACACACAGGAATGAGCAACCACCCTGTGCCAAGCCGTGTGCTAGATGCTTTAGAAAACTCTCTCATTTATCTAAGGATTAACATATAAGACATATTTTTAAAGTTAAAGTAAGTTATAAAGTCAGGGCAAAAACTCCCAGCTCATTACAATCAACTTTGGAAGAAGAGAGTGCCTAAAAGGAATTTCAGATGAAAACACTTGTAATCAGTGTTGTTGTTGTTGTTGTTATGTGCCTTTAGTTGGCTGACTCATAGTGACCCCTCCTTGGGTTTCTGAGGCAGCGTCACTGCAGAAGTAGATTGCCCAACCTTCCTTCCAAGGGGTGGCTGGGTGGGTTTGAACCAGCCTTCTGGGTAGCAGTCAAGTGCCTTAGGCACTACGCTACCAGGGCCACCCTATTCTTCTTTTGTCCCAATGATGTACCAACCCCTTCCCTTCCCTCCTCCTCAAAACTCAATTTAGATTAGCAAGGTTGTCTAACATTAATTCAACACTTCTGTCAGACCTAGTTAAATTGCTGGTTTTCTTCTTTCCTTCTGAAAAGCACTTTTCTGAATCCTGCAGCTGGTACAGAATCCGAGCCCAATTCCTCTGTTCACTGCAGATACCCTCGCCACTAGTATGACCTTAACACCCTTTCTCCTCCCTGTGCAGCAAAGAGGAAACGGACACAAAATGATACAAAGGTCTTGTAAATAGTATTGTACATTTCAATGTGTGAAAGGTACTAATATTTGGAGCCTAAGGGGAAGGGCATCTGTGCCTGGAGGGAGAAAACCAGCCCCCACACTAGGGATTCCCAGTTGCAGTTTTAGGACTTTGAGATTAACTAGAAGTCTTTGAGCGACCTTTACTTCCTGGGTTGTAGCCTGCTCACTAAAGATCTGGTCGGTTTTGACCGATGTTAGCTAGCTTCTGGATAGTGCGTTTCACCGACTTCTCAGAATTCTTCACCTTCTCTTCCCTTGCCTTTGAGTTTAATCTCTTGTCCTCTCTTGTTCTAGACCTCAACTGTTCCTTCACAGTCCGTGGCCTCCCATTTTCCTTCACCTTGGGTCTCGTTTTCTCCTTGGCCCTGGGATGCAGCAGGCCCTTGGCTCTTGACACCAGCTTCCTCATCCTCAAGTCTACCTTCGTGCTCGGTTTCCGTATTTCCTTGGCCTTGGCCCCCTTGCGACACGGGCGGCGCCTTGGTGGACTCCCGGGCCGGCGTGGGATCCTCCTAGGAGAGCGGGAGCTCTCTTTCAACCTCTGGTGTCCTGGCTTCCTCTTAGACCTGGGAATCTTCCAGACCCTAAAGTACCCCGAAGCGTCGCTGCCGCTGACTCGGAGGAACATGCCCTTAATCTCAGGCCTGGACTTCTTGCCCAAGCAGTGGCCACTCTTCCTGCGCATTTCGTAGCCAGCATCGCGGAGTTCCTTTTTGAGAGCAGACAGAGTTAGTCCTCTGTGTGTGCTGATGGCCTGGAGCAGTAGGTGGGATACTTTGAGCACGGAAGGCGGAACTCCCCTCGGTGGTCCCCTGAGCATTTTTAACGAGAGCGGCTGGGTGTTTTAATAAGCGCCAACGGACTCTCAATTGGGCTGAGTCAGCTCAGCAGCCTCAGCCGTGCAGCGCTCCGCCTCCGCGAGGCCACTAGCTTTGGGCCTCACCCGTCAAGACATAATCTAGGCTGAGGCTGGCTGGGCCACGTCACAAAGGCTGGCGCAGCCGAGACTTTGAAGTCCTAATAAGAGGGCTATCAGGTCCCATCCAAGTAAAGGCTTTTTCATTTTTAATAACCAATCAGACGCCACTTCCTTCTTGGTCTAAACCAATCGAGATTTTCAGCATCTGTGCACCCTAGCAACATATAATCACGGTTCTTGTAATCTCCAGGGTTAGGATCCCAACTAAACTGCCTTAAATCACAGAAGATTTAACGCAAATAACAAATTCTCATTGATCCTGACCTTGACCACTTTCTAAAGTCCGCTATTTTTCCGTGGCCCTGCACGCTTTTTTACCCACAATTCCCTAAGGTGAGTGAAGCTACTCCCAACTAGGAAAACAAGCAAGGCAGTGCCTATAAAAAGTAAATATGTTCGTCTGTGAGACAACTCGGCTTAGAAACTTTTAGGTTTAGGTCTCATCAGTTAGTTATCAATAGTCCTGTCTCCCTGACTTTCCACATGGTGGCTTTTATGCAAGAGCATGAGGTAAAGAACAGGACCTGCTGTGGCCCTTCTACCCTAAACAATAATTCCTGTGCCTGGGAAGTTTAGATGTATCATTCAATTGGACTGGAACAAGTCAGATTCCAAATGGCCTAAGAATACTGGTCTAATCATTTTTTCTTTGAACATACATTGTTCTTTTCTGCCCATCCCTTTACCTCTGCTGTTCCCTCCTCTTGGATTGCCAGCTCCCTTTGTCCACCCAGATAAATCTTAGGGAAAAAAAAAAAAAAACACCTGGCCTTGGAGCTAGGAAATATAGGTACTTAAGCTAGCTCTTTAAGAGCCATAAACCATTGGTAAATCCTTTGTTGTCTTTGTATCTGACTTCATCTAAAAAAAAATTAGGCTAATAATCCCTTCCTATCAATATCACAGAATTACTGCAACTGTTCAGAAGAGGTAGTGGCTCTTTGTAGATGAGCAAGGACTATGCAAATGTAAGGGAAAATATTTAACTCTGAATGTTTATACCTTGTCAATTCAACTAAATGGGTCCCTGAGAATCAGATAATGTTTGAACTTTTACATACTATTCAGCACCTAACACTGTCCTTCATTATACATAGCAGGTATTTGATTGATTCTCCTTAAGGTCTTCCCAGGTGAGGAGGCTTTCTGTGTGATTCAGAAGTTTTCCTTCTGAAACTTCCAGGTCAGCGGAAAGATGTAACTCGAACTTCAAAAGGTTGGAAATAAAGGAGGACCAAGCAGCTTGGTGGTGTAGTGGTTAAGGCATTTGGCTGCTAACCAAATGGTCGGCAGTTTGAACCCACCAGCTGCTCCACAGAAGAAAGATGGGGCAATCTACATCCACAAAGATTTACAGCCTCGAAAACCCAATGTGGGTCACTGTGATTCGGAATTGACTTGAAGGCAGAGTGTCTGGTTTTGGCCTTAGTTTAAGTAAGGACTAGCTGCTCAAGTAATTCTTTATCTTGGAGTCACTTTTGATTAGGAATAATGCAAAAGATTCTTCAAATTACAGAGCATATTATTCTTTTCCAGAGGACATTCCATTCATATGTCCTAAGCAGTCACAGGCTGAACTGTGGCATAGTTTCTTCCAGGGATCAAGGTTCCAGGAAATATCTTCGACCCACTCTTCTTAAACTTTAATGTGCATATGAATCAGCTAAGGATCTTCATAAAGTCTAGATTCAGATTCAGTAGGTCTGGGGCCAGAGGTTTTACCTTTCTTACCAGGTAGTTCTATCTGGTTTAAACACAGATGTAAGAGAAAAGAATGATAGATAATAAGCAAAAGTGTCACAGGAGATGTGACTGAAAGAAAGGTAGGTTAGGGCCAAGATTTGAAAGACAGATACCATTTCAAGGGAGGAAAAGTAAGAGTAAGCAATAAGCAATAGAACTGGGATACAAACCTAAGCCTATTTAATTCTAAGGCCTGTACTCTTAACTACATACTTTACTAGGCTTCCTTTTCACCCAAGGTTGACCCCATTGCATAGCTCCTCGGCAGAGAAAAGGGCACTTTATCTCCCTAATCACAGCTCAGATTTAAGAGCATCTCACTGTACTTTCTCCTAATCTTTAAATTAGGGAAGTCTCATGATCCTGAGCATCGCCATGGGACACTGCTCTAAGGAAGCGTTGCCAGGTGGCCAGGTAAGAACGACATGAAGCAGAATTTCTCACATGTGTTTATTCTCTTGGTCTGGCTATGCTTCCTGGTTAGATAGGTCAGGGGACATGGGATGGGACAACCACCAGAGAAGGAACTAAGGAGCTACTTGCTTTGAGAATAAGCGGAAAATAAATGAAGTCTGACATTTGAAGTCAGCTGACTCCAGGTTTAAAAAAAACATAAAAAAGGCTAGCTGCACACAATGGTATAATCATGAAAGAAAGACAAGAACCAAATCAAACAACCATATTTATTGATACCCCCTTGATCAGAAGGGAGGCCAATTAGAAACCCTTGTTGTTATGTGCCGTCGAGTGGGAACCAACTCATAGTGACCCTTCCTTGGGTTTCTGAACCCGTGAGAGTGGCTGAAATCAAAGGAAAAGAAATATGAAAAAAATATAAGACAACTACAGAAAAAAATCAAATGTTTCCATTAATATATAAACAATTACTCATATTTCTGTATAAATGTACTGTAAGTAATAGAATAACCAAAAAAAAAAAAAAAGATAGAAAATAAATGTCCTACTGCTACTCAGCTGGCTCAGAGGACATGAAGGCCAGCTGGAAGACATTTTTCCATAGCACCAAACAAAAAACCCACTGTCACTGAGTCGATTTGGCCTCAGGAAGATGCTCTAGGACAGAGTAGAACTGCTCCATAGGGTTTCCAAGGCTGTAATCTTTACAGAAGCTGACTGCCACATCTTTCTCCCATGGAGTAGCTGGTGGGTTTGAACTGCTGACCTTTCACTTAATCACTGCATCACCAGGGCTCCTTCCATAGCACCAACCCTAACTAATTAGAATCTTTTCTTTTCCCCTTTGAAAAACTACATTTGCCAGCCCTCTTCTTCTGGCACCCCAAAAGGAAACTGTTTTTTCACACTTGAGAAAAGGTATTTCATTAGAAAGAGTGAGTAGAAACTGACACACAACCCTAACTAGGAGACAAGAACTCCAGCTCCAAAAAGGCAAGTTTGAATTATCTGTCCCATTTTTAATTGTCTATGATTACAAGTGCTCAGCTGCTGACTGAAAGGTCAGTGGTTAGAACCCACCAGCTGCTCCAGAGGAGAAAGATGTGACAGTTTGTTTCTGTAAAGAGTATAGCCTTGGAAACCTTATGAGGAAGTTCTACTATGTCCTATGTGGTCACCATGAGTTAGATTTCACTCATGGCCAAGTGTTTGGTTTGGTTTGGTTTGGTTTGTGAGTGTAAGCCAGGAGTTATTATGTAAAAAGGACAGCACCATCCTGTTACAAGAAAGAGTTGTTGTTGTTGTTGTTGTTATGTGCCGTCGAGTCAAACCCGACTCATAGCGACCCCTCCTTGGGTTTCCGAGGCAGTATCACTACGGAACCTTCCTTCCGAGGAGTGGCTGGTGGGTTTGAACCGCCAGCCGTCTGGTTAGCAGGCAAGTGTCTTAGCCACTTTAGTAGCTCTTAATTTCCTGAAGCTTTGTGGGGAGAGAAACAAGAGAAAGGAAGGATGCTTGAGAATGATGTGTTAGACTGGGTTCTCTAGAGAAGCAAAACCAGTAGAGAGAGAGAGAGAGACAAATTTATCTTAGGAAAATGGCTCACACACTTACAGAAGCTGGCAAGTCCCAAGTTCTTGGATCAAACGTCAAGCTGGAGGCTTTTCCCGACTCAGCAGCTACAGGGGCCGACGAGCTCAAGGTTGGCACTCAGTATACTGGGTGTTGACTCCAACAAATGACGAATCCAAGATCTCCAGGCCGATTGGTGGATTGTTCCCTCACAGACAGTTGTAGGCAGCAGGACAGAATCTCGATCCACAGAAGAGTGTTTCTTTTCCAAGGATGTCCATAACAATACTGGAAGCAGGCCATACCCCTAGGGAAACTCCCTTTCAATGGATTGGCTGCTCAAAACATATACATCTGATCCCATCATTGGAACAACCCACACCACAATTGCTTAAACCACACAGAATTGTGGTCCAGCCAAGTTGACACACAGCTCCAACTATCACAGATGTCAAGCCTAAAT
Organism: Orycteropus afer afer; assembly: GCF_000298275.1. Lineage (NCBI taxonomy): Eukaryota > Metazoa > Chordata > Mammalia > Tubulidentata > Orycteropodidae > Orycteropus > Orycteropus afer. Next base: position 4,809,933 of record NW_006921632.1, read on the forward strand.
CCTTCTTGCTCAAGTTCCAAAGCAAAACTCTTTGTTCTCAGTTGGGAGCAAGTCTCCCCTTCTAGGATAGTCATGCTTCTTTGAAGTTTCTGGAAAAACTTGTTTGATTTAGAGAATGGGCAACCTTTAATTACCATACTAAGTTCCAAGAGCATCAGAGGTTTCATTAATCTCACTCTCTAAAACAGAGTGATACAGCTTTCTCTTTACCAAGGATAATTTCATGCCATAGCACATCAAAATTTAATAGCACACTCTGATCAGACCTCAATCCATATCTCACTGCTCTCTTTTGGTCCACGGGCTTGAACTTCTAAGGTCTAGGTCTTTCTAACTCAATTATGGCATCTAGGGAGCTGCCTAAGGCATTTGACTGCTAACCAGAAGGCTGGTGGTTCAAACCCACCAGTCATTCCTCAGAAGGAAGACCGGGCAATCTACTTCCATAGAAATTCTGCCTTGGAAACCCAAGGACGGGTCACTATGAGACGGATCCAAATCCACAGGAGTGAGTTTGGTTTTGGTTTTGGTTAGCTTTGATTTAATTTACCTCTCTCAAAACTGAATGGCAGAAACTGGTTTAGCAGTATATTAAAATTTCCTCACTGCCCTTAAACCACTAGTTCTTTTTTCCCAAAAGCAACTTTTTTATTGATTTTGTGTTGTATTCTATGGCTCCTTTTCATCTCCTAAACTACAGTGTGCCTTCCAAATCAATATAAATGATACCTACAATGGTCATCCCCCCATCGTAGTCATAACTTTGCGGAGGACTGAAGTGGTTCATGGAGTCCCTGTGTGATATAGTTACTGTACTCCGGTGCTAACTGAAAGTCTGGAGGTTCTAATCCACCCAGAGGCACAAAAGGAATGCAAATATAAATAACAAGTTTCCTTAAAAGCATGGAGACAATCTGGCAATTATGCATTCTTTTAATCTTTAGCAAGATTGTTCAGAATATGACTCCCCAGAATGTAGATGCAGGTGATCTCACTGGAGGATCAGGCTGATCTCTCAGTAATTAGCCTGAAAACATGAAGATTTTGTCTTCTTGGTCCATCTCAGTGAGAAATACCAAGAAGCCCTAAACTCCCTGTACTTCTCACATATATGTACTTCCCACATATAAAATCTATATCCCCCCCAAAAAATATAATGACACCAATCAGGGTGGCTTTAGGTGTTACCAAAATTGTACTTAAGTTCTTTTTCATCCCAAAAATATGCTATTTAAATTGAGCCTCTCATCTAAATATTAATAGGACAGTCTTTCAATGAGCCCATGTGTTCACTGTGCTGTGTTGCTGTTGTTGTTGTGTGCCGTCAAGTTGGCCCCGACTCATAGTGACTCCTCTTTGGTTCCGAGGTGGTATCTCTATGGAAGTAGATTTCCCAACCTTCCTTCCAAGGAGTGGCTGGTGGGTTTGAACCGTCAGCCTTCTGGTTAGCAGTCAAGTGCCTTAGGCACTATGCTACCAGAGCTCTTAGTCAGTTAAATCTCAAACTAGAAACCCATTTCCCCAAAGATTTATATTTTCAATATGAGGTTTAGGAGATCCTAGAGCCATAGCTAAGATATACCTCCACAATGACAATACATTCTGTGTGTTATTCAATTCTGTTAATGTAATTCCCAGTCATCCATTCTTCTGGTTACATAGTGCCGCTCTGACAAGAAAATACCACAAATGGGATGGCCTTAACAAACAAGAGTTTATTCTTACAATTTGGAGGCTTTAAGTCCAAGTTCAACATGTCAGGCTCTAAGGAGCTCTGGTAGCATAGTGGCTAAAGCACTTGACTGCTAACCAGAAGGCTGGCGGTTCAAACCCACCAGCCACTCCTCG
>NW_006921632.1:4812220-4821625 GCF_000298275.1 Orycteropus afer afer
GCCAGTCTCATCATGGGGAATAACTACCACCAGCTGCCCAGCCACTCAACCAGGCCCAGCCAAGTTGACACAAAAAACATAACCACCACATCCACCCTTGACAGATTTCCAGAATATGATACAAATGAAACCAAACCAGAATCACAACAAATTAAAGAATAACATTTATTATGTGTAAGAAAATCATGTTGTAGTTTGCAAATTAAAACATCCCAAATCTACACGCCCTATTTGATATTTTGTGGTGCTACAAGCCCCTTCTAGGAAACCTTGTTTCTATCCTAATGTCTAAAAACCTAAAATTCCACGAAATCCCAGTTCATTGATAGAAAATGCTCTCTATCCAAATTTAGTAACCACGTAAACCAATGCCTATACTGAGGACAGAGTCCTATTTGAACTCCCAATTTCACAATAAAAATTCTGCAATTATGCTGCATAATTTCCCTAAATAATTATAGTTTCAATCTGAATTTCAATTCAAAAGACCCTAACTAAATTCTCTATTTCCTAGGAATATCACAAAACTAATTTTTAAACCCAATTCCTAATCCGTGGTTTTTTCTCAGCCTTTTATCAGGTAAGGAAGAAGAGCTAACATTTATTAAAGGCCTGTGTTATCAAGCCTGTATATACATTATCTCTAATCATTTTAACAACTCTGAAAAAATGAGTAATGTTATTCCTAGTTTACAGATAAGAAACCGAGGCTCAGAGAGGTAAATGGTTTTATCTAAGGGAAAGCTCAAAATAAGAATTCTCTACAACTTTTCATAGGTAAACCAAACAGAGACAAGAATCCCCTTTTTCTATCCTTCAACCAAAGAATAAAAATTGTCACACCAGTTCTTTTATCACAGTATCTCACTAATCAGAGCTTTAAGCAATCAATTAAGCTTCTTTTCCCATGCCAGTATACCAATTTATTGCCTCTCTGTCCCAAACTGAAGGAGCTCTGATGGCACAGTGCCTAAGACATTTGACTGCTAACCAGAAGGTTGGCAGGTCAATCAAACACAACAGCCACTCTATAGAGGGAAGATTAGACAACCTACTTCCATAAATATTTAGCACCTTGTACACCCATGGAGGTTGCTATGAGTTGGAATTGACTCCATGGCAGTGTATGGTTTGTGTTTTGGTCCCAAATTCATCCTTTCTTATTTAATATGAAAATGAATCTAATATATATATATATATACAACTCACTGCCATAGACTTGAGTCTGATTCATAGCAACCCTTCCTTGGATTTCCCAGGCAGTATTTCCACAGAAGTAGATTGCCCAATCTTCATTCCAAGGAGTGGCTGGTGGGTTAGAAACACCAGCCTTCTGGTTAGCAGTCAAATGCTTTGGGCCCTATGCCACCACAGCTCCCAAATATGAATCTAGGCCTTTCAAATATATTTTTTTCTTTTCCCAGCTCCTGTGGCACAGTGCCTAAGGCATTTGACTGCTAACCAGAAGGCTGGCAGTTCAAACCCACCAGCTACTGCTCAGAAGGAAGACTGGGCAATCTACTTCCATAGAGATACTGCCTTGGAAACCCAAGGAGAGGTCGTTATGAGTCAAATCGACTTGATGGCAGTAGGTTTGGCTTTTTGGTAGCTAGCATGATGTCAAGCTGTGTCAATGAAAGGTGTTAAAGAGACATTGCACGAGGAGGGGGTTTTCCTTTATGGTCCTGGTGGCTCTTTTATCAAGATCTTAGAGCAGGGACTGACAAATTATGGGGGCCAAATCTAGTGCAAGCACCAATAGATGAGATAGCACTGTGAATCACACACACACACTTCTAGCACCTACCTTCCTGGCCTGCAGCCATGTCTCACCACTCTCCAGAGCCTGTGCTGGTTGTCACCTATACACCAGGAATCCCATTGGTGGTCTAGAATTCAGTCTAGGAAGTGATGGCTTGATGAGACACCTGTCCTCTAGCCAGCTGCCCAAACTGATATGACTAGGATCTCTGAAAAAAAGACAGAGGTCACTGAGGCAGAGAGTGAAATTAACTTCATGCCATACCACTACCCACCTTCTAAGTCCCTCCCTCTTGGATAGTCACTCTTTGCCCCTAGAATGACTCCCGCTAATAGCAAACTGGGCAGGGCAGGGTACAAGCTTTATCTCTTATTATGTAAGTATCTGTATACCTTCATTTTTGCCTCTTAGCCCACAAAGTCTAAAATATTCACTCCCTAGCCCTTTACAAGGCCGACTCCTGTCTTGGAGTGTGCTTTTTTTTAAAAAAAAAAAAAAAAAAGTATGTTTGGTTGGCATAGTTTTTTTTCCACTGCTAAGTGCCAGCAAGGCAGCTTTCTCCAGTATTTGGTCATTATGTGTTTTTTTTTTTTTTTTTTCCCCCCTAGCTCTTGACATGGGCAGCAGTGGTATAGCCAGGGGCCACAGACAGGGCCAAAAATAGTACAGGCATGTGCACAGGAGTCCTGTTCTCATCACTAGCCTCTGCTTCTGTGAAATTGACTGTAATCAGCACAGCAAAGATTTTAACACTGAACTCTACAGTATAGATTATTACTCAAGGTTTCAAACTGGCTACTGAGGATACTGAACAAACAAGCTCAACATTTTCCAGAAGATTTACACAGGACCCAGAACTCATAATATGATATTCCAAATATCCAGGATACAATCCAAAATTACTCAACATACTAAGAGGAAAATCTAACTTTCAAAGGAAAAGGCAAACAGTAGAGGTCAACCCCAAGACTGCCAAAATGTTAGAATTATCAAAGACTTCAAAGTAGCTATTATAACCAATAAACAGCATCATGATAAATGGAGAAAAGACTGAAGTTGTTAAAGACTTCACATTACTTGGATCCACATCAACACCTATGGAAGCAGCAGTCAAGAAATGAGACAACGTATAGCACTGGGCAAACCTGCTGCAAAAGACCTCTTTAAAGTACTGAAAAGCAAAGATGTCTCTTTGAAGACTATGGTGCACCTAACTCAAGCCATGGTGCTTCTAATCACCTCACATGCATGTGAAAGCTGGGCAATGAATAAGGAAGACCAACCAAGAGTTGATGCTTTTGAGTTGTGGTGTTGTTAAAGAATACTGAAAGTACCATGGACTGCCAGAAGAACTAAAAAATCTGTCCTGGAAGAAGTGCAGCTGGAATGCTCCTTGAAAGCAAGAATAGACAGACTTTGTCTCACCTACTTTGGTCATGTTGTCAAAAGGGACCATTCCCTGGAGAAGGATATCATACTCGGTAAAGTGTTAAAATGGAGGATCAGCAAAAAAGGGGAAGGCCCTCAATGAGATGGATTGACACAGTGGCCACAGTAATGGGCTCAGGTGTAGCAAGGATTGTGAGTCTGCTTCAGGACCAGGCAGTATTTTGTTCTGTTGTACATAGGGTCACTATGAGTCAGAGCCAGCTCGATCACCCCTAACAACAACAACAACAACAACAAGGCAGTAGCACCAAACTGTACTAGAAAATACTTTATTCGATATCACATGCTCACAGAGGAGATAACACATTTTATTTTAAATATCTTTTATGTAGTGTAAAAATTATTAACTTTATTGAATCTCAACCTTTGAGTACCCTTCCTTTTAATATTTTGTGTGACTAAATGGGAAATATACATAAAGCACTTCTGCTGCATACTGAAGTTCAGTGGATATCTCATGGAAAAGCTCTTATGAGATTGAGTTATAAGCAGAAATAGCCATTTTTTTTTCCTTTTTTTTTTTTTAAATGGTGATTTGGGTGAAAGTTTACAGAGCAAATTGGCTTTCCATGCAACAGTTCATACACATTTTGTTTTCTGATATTGATTGAATTCCCCACAATGTAACAGCACTCTTCCTACTTCCTCCCTGTGTTTACTATCTCCCTTCATCTTTTCCTGTTATTTCCTGCCTTCTGAGCTTATTCCTGAGCAAATGCTGTCCTTTTTATCTCAAACGTTTCTTGATCTAAGGAGTGTGTACCTGCCTGGTGTTTCTGTTCACTTTTTAGGCTTTCTATCATTTGACTGCAAGATGACCACATGGGTTAGTTCAGTTCCAGATTTGAAAGGCAGTATCCTCAGGGGCTCCACCAGTCTCTATGAGACCGGTAAACATGGTCTTTTTTAAGATTTTGAGTTTTGTTCCACGTTTTTTCCCCATGCTATCCAGGACCTCTTATTGTGATCTCTTTCAGAATGGTTAACTCTGGTAGCCAGGCAGCATCTTGTTCTGGTCTCAGAGTCATGGAGCCTGGGGTTCACACAACCCATTAGTACTCTGAACTAATTGTTTCCTTGCATCTGTGATTTTCTTCACTTTTCTTTGTTCCAGATGGGGAGAGACCAACAGTTGCACCTTAGTTGGGTATTCATAGCTTTTAAGACTCTGGTCACTACTCAACAAAGTAGGATGTAGAACACTGTCTTTGTGGATTAATTTATGTCAATTGACTATAGTGCCCCCTGAGGCTATGGTCCTGAGGTCCAGGCCCAAAGACTCATTGACTCAAGGTGTTTGACTATGACTAAGAAGTTTTCATATATTTGTGCCTGATATGCTCCACTATATCCATAGATATATATGCAGTGCATATAAATACATATGGAGAAATATCCTCTGTCAAATCTATCTACATCCATGGGTGTAGTTCCATTTGCCTTCCCATACCTATTCACCTGGAGTGTCTATGTATCCACACATAAATTGTTATTACTGTTCTTGCAGGATTATACATATAATAGTATTTACCTTTGTTGCCTTGAACTCTTGTGCTCCTCCCAGTGTCTTCTTTTGCTTTGATCATTTTGTGCTGACCTCCCTTATTGTATAATGACTTTCCCTTTACCCACATTAATGAGTTGGAATTAATTCAATGTCAGTGGGTTTTGGTTACTCTCTAGTTAGTGATTTACCCTTCCTTCCTCTTCTACCCTAGATAAACTTCAAAGAATGATTCTATCTGTACACTTTTTCTTGACTTTTTACAGTAATGGTCTTACATTATTTGTCCTTTTGTGATTGCCTAATTTCACTCAGTCTAATGTCCTCCAGGTTCATCCATGTTATGAGGTATTTTACAGATTCATCATTATTCTTTAACATTGTGTAGTACTCCATTGTGTGTATTGGTTTATACATTCGTCACTGATGGGCACTTAGGCTGTTTCCATCTTTTTGCTTTTATGAATAATACTATGATGAAGATGAGTGTGCATATATCTGTGTCACAGCTCTTATTTCTCTAGGATAATACCTAGTAGTGGGATTGCTGGATCATATGGTATTTCTATTTCTAGCTTTTTAAGGAAGCATCATACCATTTTCCACAGTAGTTTCACTATTTTATAGTCGCACCAGTACAGTACTGTATGAGCATTCTAGTCTCTCTACATCCTCACTAACATTTGTTGTTTTCTGTCTTTTTGAACTTTGTTATTAATGCTGGTATGAGATTATATCTTATTGTTGTTTTGATTTGTGCTCTCTAAAGGCTAATGATCATGAGCATTTCTTCATGTGTTTTTTCTTGTTGTTTAGGTGCTATCGAGTCAGTTCCAACTCATGATGACCCTGTGTACAACTGAAGAAAACACTGTCCTGAGCCATCTTTACAATCCTTGCTATGCCTGAACTCACCATTGCAGTTACTGTGTCAATCCATCTCTTTGAGGGTCTTCCCCTTTTTTTCTGACCTTCTACTTTACCAAGCATATCCTTCTTCATGGAATGGTCTCTTCTGACAACATGACCAAGGTCAGTGAGAGAAAGTCTGGCCCTTTTCACTTCTAAGGAACATTCTGGCTGCACTTCTTATATGATAGATTGTTCCTTCTTCTGGCAGTCCATGGTATTTTCAGTATTCTTCACCAACATCACAATTCAAAGGCATCAATTCTTCTTGTCTTCCTTATTCATTGTCCAGCTTTCATATACAAATGAGGCAGCTGAAAATACTATGGTTTTGGTTAGGCACACCTTGGTCTTCAAAGTGACATCTTTTCTCTTCAGCACTTTAAACAGGTTTTTGCAGATTTGCCTAGTGCAGCAAGACCTCTAATTTCTTGACTGCTGCTTCCGTGAGTGTTGACTAGATTGAGATATTTGTTAAAAAAAAACAAAACCTAAAACCAAACTCACTGCCATCAAGTCGATTCCAACTCACAGCAACCCTCTTTGGGTTTCTGAGGCAGTATCTTTATAGAAGTAGGTTGCCCAGTCTTCCATCTGCGGAGTGGCTGATGGGTTTGAACCATCAACCTTCTGGTTAGCAATCAAATGCCTTAGGCACTATGCCACCAGAGCTCTGCCTGCAAATGGATATCCAGTTTTGCCAACACCATTTGATAAAGAGTCTGTCTCTGCATTTAATGGATTTCAGCCCCTTGTCAAAGATAAGCTGTCCCTAGGTGGATGGATTTACTTCTGGGTTCTCAATTCTGTTCCATTGGTCCACATGTCTGTCATTGTACCAATATCAGGCTGTTTTGATTACTGTGGCTGTACAGTAGGTTTTGAGATCAGGGAGTGTGAGGCTTCCTACTTTGTTCTGTTTCTTTCATAGTGTTTTGCTTATCTAGCTAGGGTCTCTGCTTTTCATATAGAGTTGGTGATTAGTTTTTCCATCTTTTTTTTTTTTTTTTTAACCAAGTGTCTATCTTTTATTTCTAGAGACAATTGGTTACTTCTCTTTTAGAGAGAGAGAAACTTGACTGCTGAACAATTCCCTTTTTCATTTTTCACAGAAACTCAGTGTCCCCGTTTTCCCCTTCCTCCCCTCACCATTTATTTATTTAAGAAAAACTCTGTATTGTGATTTGGATGAAACCATACAGAGCAAATAAGTTTCCATTCAACAATTCACACACATTTCATTTCACGTCATTGATTGCAATTCCCTCAAAGTAACATCACTCCTGCCACATTTGCCTGTGTTTCTCATTTCCATTCTTCTTTCTCTCCTAACACTTCTGCTGTCTAAACTTTGCACTTAGGCAGATGCTGCCCCTTTGATCTTAAATGGTTAATTATTCTAAGGTGTGTCTACCTTTCTAAAGTAATTGTTAATTTTGTAGACTTATCTATTGTTCGACTGAAAATTCAGCTATAAGAGTGAGTTCAGTTCTAGAAGAATCATAGTGTTGGGGGTTCCACCAGTCTCTACATGACCAGTAAGCTTGGTCTTTTATACATATATATGTGTAATTTTTAAGTTTTGTTCCACATTTTTCTCCCACTCTATCCACCTTCTAATGTGATCCCTTTCAGAGCAGTTGGTAATGGTAGCCAGGCATCATCTAGTTCTTCTGGTTTCTGGGTCATGAAGCTTAAGGTTTCTATGGTCCATTAGTCCTTTGAACTAATTGTTTCCACATGTCTTTTATTTTCTTCACTCTTCTTTGCTGTGGAAGAAACCAAGAGCTGCACCTTAGCTGGCTTTAAGACCAGCTTTAGAAGCTTAAAGCTTAAAGCTTTAGTAGCTTTAAGACCTCAGTAACTACTCACCAAAGTAGGATGTAGAATATTGTCTTTTGTGGTCTATGTTGTGCTAACTGACCTTGGTGTCCCCTAAGACTATAGGCCTGAGTCTCCAGACTGAGTGACTCACTCACTCAGGGTTTTGGAATATCACTGTGAAGATTTGATAACTCTGCCCCTTGTATGCTCTACTATGTTGTTGTTGTTGTCATTGTTAGGTGCCATTGAGTCATCTCTGTCTCATAGCAACACTATGCACAGCAGAAGGAACACTACCCGGTATGCCAGCCTCAGGATCCTTGTTATACCTGAGCCCATCATTGCAGCCACTGTGTCAATCCATCTCGTTGAGGACCTTCCCCTTTTTCATTGACCCTCCACTTTACCAAGCATGATATCATTCTCCAGCAAATGGTTCCTCCTGACAACATGACCAAAGTAGGTGAGACAAAGTCTGGCCATTCTCACTTCCAAGGAGCATTCTGGCTGCACTTCTTCCAGGACAGATTTGTTAGTCCTTTTAGCAGTCCACGTTACTTTTAGCATTCTTCTCCAACTCCACAACTCAAAAGCATCAACTCTTCTTTGGTCTTCCTTATTCATTGTCTAGCTCTCACATACATAAGAGGTGATTGAAAATACCATGGCTTGGGTTAGGCACACCTTAGTCTTCAAGGAGACATCTTTGCTCTTCAGCACTTGGAAGAGGTCTTTTTCAGCAGATTTTCCCAATGCAATACATCATCTGATGTCTTGAATGCTGCTTCCATTGGTGTTGATTGTTGAACCAAGTAATACAAAGTCCTTGACAACTTCAATCTTTTCTTCATCCATCATGAAACTGTTTATTGGACCAGTTGTGAGGATTTTTGTTTTCTTAATATTGAGGTGTAATCCATACTGCAGACTGTAGTCTTTAATCTTCATCAGTAAGTGCTTCAAGTCATTCTCACTTTCAGCAAGCAAAGTTATGTCATCTATGTATCTCAGGTTGTTAACGAGCCTTCCTGCAATCCTGATGCCATGTTCTTCTTCACATAGTCCAGCTTCTCGGCTTATTTGCTCAGCATACAAATTGAATAAGTATGGTGAAAGGATATAACCTGATGCACTCCCTTCTTGATTTTAAACTATGCAGTATCCCCTTGTTCGGTTCAAATAACAACCTCTTGATCTATGTACAGGTTCCTCATGAGTACAATTAAGTGTTCTGGAACTACCATTCTTCTCAATATTATCCATAATTTGTTATGATCCACACAATGGAATGTTTTTGCATGGTCAATAAAAGACAAGTAAACATTTTGTATTTTTTGCTTTGAGCGAAGATCCATCTGACATCAGCTATGATATCCCTTGTTCCATATCCTCTTCTGAATACATCTTGCATTTCTGGAAACTATTTCAATACAGTGCTGCAATCATTTTTGAATTATCTTCAGTAAGATTTTACTTGCATGTGATATTAATGACATTGTTCGATAATTTCCACATTCCGTGGGATCACCTTTTTTTTGGAATGGGTACAAATATGGATCTCTTTCAGTCAGCTGGCCAGGTAGCTGTCTTCCAAATTTCTTGGCATACTGAAGTGAGTGCCAGTTTGTTGGCATCAGTTTGTTGAAACATCTCAATGGGTACTCCGTCAATTCCTGGAGCCTTGTTCTTTGCCAATAGTGTAGCTTCAATTTCTTCCTTCAATAATATTGGTTCTTGATCATATGTCACTTCCTGAAATGGATGTACATTGACCAAGTCTTTTTGGTACAGTGACTCTGTGTATTCCTTCCATCTTCTTTTGATGTTTCCTGCATCATTCAATATTTTCCCCATAGAATCTTTCAATATTGCAACTAGAGGCTTAAATTTTTTCCTCAGTTCTTTCAGCTTGAGAGATGCTGAGTGTGTTCTTCCCTTTTGGTTTTCTAACTCCAGG
>NW_006921632.1:4822295-4823028 GCF_000298275.1 Orycteropus afer afer
CTTCTTTGTTTCTAATTTTCACATTCCAGTCACCAGTGATAATCAATACATCTTGATTGCATGTTTGGTCAGTTTTGGACTGCAGAAGTTGGTTGTTTTGTTGTTGTTGTTGTTGTTATGTGCTGTCGAGTCGGACCCGACTCATAGCAACCCCTCCTTGGGTTTCCGAGGTGGTATCACTATGGAAGTAGATTGCCCCATCTGGCAGAAGTTGGTAGAAATCTTCAATTTCCTCATCTTTGGCTTTGGTGGTTGGTGCATAGATTTGAATAATAGTAGTATTAATGAGTCTCCCTTGGAGAGTGATGGATATTATCCTATCACTGACAGCACTGCACTTTAGGAGAGACCTTTGAACAGTCTTTGTGACAATGAATGCAACGCCATTCCTCTTCAATTTGTCATTCCCGGCATAGTAGATCATATGGTCTTCTGATTCAAAATGGTCAAAACCAGTACATTTCAGCTCATTAATGACTGGAACATAGATCTTAATGCCTTCCATTTCATTTTTGACAACTTCCAATTTTCCTAGATTCATACTTCACACATTCCATATTCTGATTATTAATGGATGGTCGTATCTGTTTCTACTCATTTTGAGTCGTGCCATGTCAGCCAATGGAGGTCCTGAAAGATTTACTCTATCCATATCATTAGCGTGGTCTCTACTCTGAGGAATCAGCTCTTCCTCAGTCATATATTAAGTGCCTTCCAATCTGATGGGGCTCAT
>NW_006921632.1:4834973-4837744 GCF_000298275.1 Orycteropus afer afer
ATATACATATATATATGTGTATATATATGTGTATATATATATGTACATGTATATGTATATATATATATGTATACGCTTTGCTGGTTTTTGTTTCTCTAGAAAACCCAGTCTAACACAACTGTATTCTACTATATTCAAGGATATATTTGCAACATTTATAAATACATATATTTGATATGTCCTGTGTCAAACCTATATGTATTTATGGCATAGTCCCATTCTCCTTCCCACACCTGTTCAGCATGCATGTCTATCTATGTATGCACTCATAGATTATTATTGTTATTAGTTATTTCAGGATTGTGTATGAATTAGCATTTACCTCTCTGTTCCTTTAACTGTTATACTCCTCCCAGTGTCTTCCTTTCCTTGATCATTTTGTGCTGACCTCACAAAATGGACTGGTCAATTTCAATTATTGTATATTGCCTTGTCTTTCACCCAAGTTAATATGTGTCTACTCTCTAGTTAATAGTCTACCCTCCCTTTGCCACCTATCCCTGTAACAATCAAAGAATATTTCTTTTTGTGTGAAAACCTCTCCTTGATTTTTTTTTACAATAGTGGTCACATACAATATATATCCTTTTGTGGTTGACTTATCATTCAGCATAATGAGCTCCAGATTCATCCATGCTATGAAATGTTTTGCATTCATTATTGTTCTTTAATGTTGCTTAGTACTCCATTGAAGGAGCTTTGGTGGCATAGTGCCTGAGGCAATTGACTGCTAACCAGAAGACTGGCAGTTCAAACCCACCAGCCACTCCACAGAAGGAAGACTGGGCAATCTATTTCCTTTAAGATTTACTGCCTCAGAAACCCAAAGGGGGACACCATGAGTCAGAATGACTTGATGGCAACGAGTTTGGTTTTTGGTTTTGAGTATTCCATTGTGTGTGTACCATAGTTTGGTTATCCATTCATCCTTTAATGGGCAATTAGGTTGTTCACATCTTTTTGCTATTATAATACTGCTGCAATGAATACGGGTATGAAAATATCTTTTTGTGTCATGGCTCTTATTTCTCTAGGATACATTCCTAGTAGTGGAATTGCTGGATCACATGGTAATTCTATTTCTAGCTTTTTAAGGAAGTGCCATACTGTTTTCCACAATGGTTACACTATTTTACAACGCCAACAACAGTTTATGAAGGCTTCAGTCTCCGTGCACCCTCACCAGCATGTGTAATTTTCTTTTTTTAACTTTGTTATTAGTGCTGGGGTGAAATGAAATCTCATTGTTGTTTTATTTGCAACTAACGGTTAATGTTACAATTTTACGTACAGGTGAAAGATCCATTCAAAGTTGGCAAGAAATCAATTGTTTTTAATGTAACAGAGTATGAAAATTACAATTTTTATGGAGCTGTGTGTCAACTTGGCTGGACCCCAGTTCTGTGTGGTTGTTCCCATGATGGGATCAGATGACTGTATTCTGAGTGGCCAAAAAATTTAAATTATTTATATTAAACTATTTTATGATTGCTATGAGTATGAAGGGATAGACACTGGGAGGAGGTAACTATGGGGAGGAAGTGGGAGGGGAGCTGTTGCATTGTAAATTTTGGTCAATGACATGAGACAAAGTATATGTGAACTGCTGTATGAAAAGTGAATTTACTCTGTAAATCTTCACCCAAATCCTAATAAAAAAAAAAAAAAGAAAAATATTCACAATTATCTCAAAAAGCCTATTTAGATACCTGTCATAGATGGAATTATGTCCCCCAAAAGTATGTGTCAAATTGGGTAGGCCATGATTCTAAGTATTATGTAATTATCCTCTTTTGTTATCTGATACAACTATCCTATGTGTTGTAATCCTAACCTCTATGAGATTACCGAGGCAAGATTATAGCCAGTTATACAAACTACAGGATAGGTTGTATTTTGAATTAACTTCTTTTGAGATATATAAGAAATTAAACAACCAAGCAGAGATCATAAGGACCTTTGTACCACCAAGAAAGAAGAGCTGGGAGTGGAACACATCCTTTGGACACAGAGTTCCTGTGCTGTGAACCTTTTAGACCCAGGGGAAGATTGATGCCTGCCTTCTGAGCTTTCTCCCATGGCAAATCTTGCCCTTTTGATCTCATATGAATGATTGTTCTAAGGAGTGTGTACCTTCTTGGCGTTATTATTCACCCCATAGGCCTGTCTATTGTTTGACTGAAAGGTGAATCAGAGGGTAAGTTTGCTTCCAGATTTGAAGGGTTACTAAGGCTCATGGTCTCAGAGGTTTCACTAGTTTCTTTCAGACCAGTAAGCCTGGTCATTTTTATTATTTTGAATTCTGTTCCACATTTTGCCCTTTCATCCACTAATGGGCCCTTAGGTTGTTTCTATCTTTTTGCCATTATGAATAGTGCTGTGATGAACATAGGTATGCATATATCTATTCATGTCACAGTTCTTATTTCTCTAGGATATGTACCCAGTATTGGGACTGCTGGATCTTACAGTATTTCTGACTTTTTAAGAAAGCATTGTACCATTTTCCACAGCGGTTGTACCATTTTACAGTCCCACTAGTAATGGATGAGAGTTCTAATCTCTCCATACCCTCATCAGCATTTGTTGTTTTCATTCTTGTTAAACTTTGCTTTTATTGCCAGGGTGAGATGATATCTCACTGTTGTTTTTATTTGCATCTCCCCAGTGGCTAAGCACTTGATTGTACTCATGAGGAATCTGTACCTTGACCAGGAGGCTGTCGTTCGAACAGAACAAGGGGACCCTACATGGTTTAAAATCAAGAAGGG
>NW_006921632.1:4838666-4840454 GCF_000298275.1 Orycteropus afer afer
AGCATTTCTTCATGTTTGTTGATTGCCTGACTGTCTTCCTTGGTGAAGTGTCTGTTCATGTCCTCCACCCATTTTTTAATTGGATTGTTTGTCTTTTTGTTGTTGAGGTGTTGAAGTTTTCTATAAATTTTAGAGATAAGTTCCTTGTCGGATATGTCATTAACAATTATTTTTCCCAATCTGTAGATTCTTTTTTTATTCTATTGGAGAAGTCTTTTGATGAGCATAAAACTTTAGTTTTTTGAAGTTCCCAGTCATCTAATATCTTCTTCTATTTGTGCATTTTTGGCTATGTTCAGTAGGCTATTTATGTCATATATTAGAGGCCTAGCTAATCAGCTTTCATGAGAGATATATATGAAAAACAATGCCATTCTTCTCACTCAATTTTTCTGTTGAGAAAAATTAATTTTCATAAGAAAATGAGAGACTACTGAAGCATTTGCCACATTAGTTACACAGCATTTTTCAAAAGTATGACTTTTCTTATGTTGAATAAGGTTAGTTAGATCTTGAACACTGTTTACATTCACAGAGTTTTTCTCTAAGATGACTTCTCTCCATTTTTACACAATTGGATGACTCTTTCCTGAAAACATCCTGCATAAGATTGACTTTTCAGTTTTAAGTAGAATATCAAAATCTGGACAAGTATTTGAAGAATTCTCTTATTCTCTGATAGCGTAGTGCCTCAGGCACTTGACTGCTAACCAGAAGGCTGGTGGTTCAAACCCATCAGCCACTCCTTGGAAGGAAGATGGGGCAATCTACTTCTGTAGTGATACTGCCTCAGAAACCCAAGGAGGGGTCCCTATCAGTCGGGTCTGACTCAACAGCACATAACAACAACAGTCATCTACTTTTCTTTTTTCTCCAACCAGGAGAACAAAGTAGGTTTGCTTACATGACCCACAAGTGATGTTTCCATAGTTCTCCTGTATCATAATTGTGATACAGTGAATAACTTAATATGGCCTTTCTAGTCATAGTCTTTGCAACTGCCACCAAATGACTGTGTGTGATTCAAATGTGAGATGGTTGTGGCCCACCAAAAGGATTGGATAGCTTGCTAATAATGTAAATAAGAGCATGGCACCTTTTTTGGGGGTGGATCCACACAAATAAGATGTATGGAACCCTAATATGGGGATTGGTCATTTTTCCCAGGCTTAAAATGAGCCATCCCAGAGGCAGAAAGGGGAATCTTACTACCATCTAGAAAAAAAGAGAGTGGGGTGCAGTGCATATGTGGTAGTTCAGGTTGTGTCAGCTTGGCTGGGCCATGGTTTTGAGTGGCTAGGCAGATGGATGCAGTTATTCCCCATGATGAGCTTGAATGTGTTGGAATCAACATCATGGTAGAATCTGCTGTGAGCATCTAATTAGTTGCCTTCAGGATATGGTCTGCTTCCAATATATAAGGAGATGCTTTGAGAAAGGTCTTGAGATTTGGTACATCTGGATCCTGCATTTGGCTGAGCCATCAGTGGCCTGCCATGTTGCCTGCCAATCTTGGGACTGCTTCTGGACTTCAATTAGTGGCCTGCCATGTTCTCTGGTAATCTCAAAGGTGTGCCATTTTACTTGTCAATCTTGGGTTCATCAGCCTCAGCAGCCAGCAGCTGCTTGAGTCAGAAAAAGCCTCCAGTTCCAGTGACCTGAAACAAGAGGCAGAGCTAAAGCCCAAGGTCAAGGGATCTTCACGGAGCCCCTAGAGCCAGCACATTGAACTCAGAGCTGGGGGAGCTCTGGTAGCATAGTGGCTAAGTCACTTGCCTGCTAACCAGA
>NW_006921632.1:4841033-4845859 GCF_000298275.1 Orycteropus afer afer
TTTGTTGTTGTTATGTGCCGTCGAGTCAAACCCGACTCATAGCGACCCCTCCTTGGGTTTCCGAGGCAGTATCACTACGGAAGTAGGATTGCCCAAATAAGCCCATAATTATGAGTATTGTCTGTGGCCATTGCAATGAATTATTGAACCTAGCAGAGAAGTACAGAGTGCCATGAGAGGGCAGGTGGTGTCAAAATTAGTTTTTTTTTTTTTTTTTTAATGTTGGAAGGTAGAGGCATGTCCATCCTCTGCCTCATAGGAATCAGCCGTGGGGTATTGATCTTGATCCTTCTCTCCCCTTGTGAAGTTAGAGATGGGTGAACTCCACAACCATATCCTTGAAGGTCCCTGAGCCCTGTGACCAGCTTGTGAACAGCCCAGCAGCCAACACTCCCTCCCTTTTGTTTCCTTTTTTTTTTTTCTTTTTACACTGATTACATTCCCTGCATTCCAACAGCTCTCCTCTCATTTCCTCCCTGTGGTTATTCTTTCCCTGTACCCTTCTTGCCTACACATTCCTGCCTCCCTACCTTTCTGATATCCCATGGTTGATTGTTCTAAGGAATGCATTGGCCTGGTGTAGTTGTTCACCTCATAGGCCTATCTACTGTTCGGCTGAGAGTTAAGTCATGGAATGAGTTCAATTCCAGGCCTGAAGGGTGACTGGAGGCCACAGTCTTATAGTCTCAGGGATTTCACCAATCTCTATCTGACCAGTAAACATTTTCTTTTCTATTTTTTTTCTACATTTTTTCCTCCTACTCCATTCAGAATCTCCAACTTTAATCCCTTACTGAGTTGTTGGCATTGGTAGATTGGTAGCCAGGCACCATTTAGTTCTTCTGGTCCCAGGGTTATATAGCCTGAAGTTCTTATGGTCCATTACTCCTTTGGACTGTTTCCATATGTCTTTGATTTTTCTTCACTCTGCTTTGCTCCAAATGAGGAGACACCAATAGTTACATCTTAGATCTCCACTCACAAGTTTTTAAGACCCCAGTTGCTAATTACTGAAGTAATATGTAGAACAATATTTTTGTATACTATGTTGTGCCAACTGAGCTTGATATGTCCCATGACCATGATGCCCAGCCTGCAGGCCCATTGACTCACTCCCTCAAGGTGATTAGTTGTGGCCAAGAAGTAATCCTAACTTTGTCCCGTTAGCTTCAAACTGCATATGGACATCTTTATAATATACACAAATACGTATGTAGGAATATCATTGGTCAAACCTATGTATAATCATAGGTATATTCCCATTCTCCTATCCTTTTGTTTTCTCTTTGATTAGAGGAAGAGTTCTGAGAAAGCTAAGCACTAGTCAGGGATATATCAACAGTAGTCATCCTGTGAGTCTGACTGTAAATATTCCTGAAATACAGAGCAGTGAGAACTCAAGAATACTCTTCTTTTTGCTCCCACAGTTCACTTGTGTGAGGAATCTTAGACTCCTTAGGTGGTATCTCACCACTGGACTGTGTCTTCTCAGATGGATTTGGGTACCCTCCTGCCCCTTCCTTCACAATAGTCCATAGGATGTATGTCTTACATAATATTGGTCTGCTGACACTTTTCCACAAATGAAATTAAAATTTTCTCCTATCCCCGTGTGAATTCTACATGACTGGTAAGAGATATCACTGAAGTTTTCACGCATCTATTATATTTCTAGGAGTTTTCTCTAGCACTCAGTAAGGCAGCTTGCTTGGAGCATTTTACGTAATGATTACAATGTGAGTTCTCACACAGTGGAACAGTTACTGAATTTTATTTCACATTGATTATTAGGACTGGCTACATAATTTGTGGGGACCAAACTGCAAGGACACTTGTTCAAAAACCAGAACAAGAGTGTCATTAAAGTCATAAAAATATAAACACTTTTCATTTCTTCTGTAGTCTCTTTTTCAACTTGTCATAATATTTTTATTAGATATTTAATATTGAGATTTCTTGGGCACAGAAATACTTGCCAACCATTTGCTGACCCTCACAGTTGCATGGGGGCTCCTCCTTGCAACTTGGCATATTAATGCAGCCCACCAACTGCTGCATTCCCCATCCTGTCAACCACTGATTGAAGTGCCACAATGCAGGTAGGAGGAGGGAAATGGAGGCAGATATCTCCCATTCCCACCAATCCACCACTCCAACCCATGGTGGATGGGCAACCCCAAAGTAGTTCAACCTTTGCACCAGGATGAGCTAGGTTAGGTGGGAGGGTTCACTCTTGCTGATTTGTCTCCTTCATATGCCATGGCACATGAGCAGGGGACACTATGCTCTGTCTCAAGATGTTTTAGGGTGTGTGACTGACACTAACACTCTCCATGCCTTTCCCAAGCCCCTTCTTGTTGTGGAGGGCAGCAGAAATCACTGGATGGTGAGGTAGAGAATAGAATGGGCATGGCTTGTGGTACCAGGAAGCAAAGGAATATATAGCCAAGAACCCATCCCAAGAAGGTTGGGAGGTGGTAGAAGACAAGACTGTATGTGAGCTGAAGTTCCAGGCTTCCATTATCATCCTCCACTGTCCCATCAGACTTCACTTAAAAATAAAATTCAAAAATAAGTATTTTTAAATTTCAAGATAGCAACCTCAGAGCATTAAACCCCAAGTGTAGTGCCCTGTGTGACTGCACTGGTAACATGCCCATGAAGCTGATTACATTCAAAGGGTTTTCCTCCAATGTGATTTCTCACATGGCTTATAAAAGATGAAAATCACCAGTTGCTGTTAAGTCGTCTATGACTCATGGTGACCCATGTGCGTCAGAGTAGCACTATGCTCTACAGGTTTTCAAAGGGTTTGTTTTTGGAAGCAGACTGCCAGATCTTTCTTCCAAGATATCTCTGGATAGACTCAAAACTCCAACCTTTCAGTCAGCAGCTAAGTACATTAACTATTTGTACCACCCAGGGACTCCTATAAAGGGTGAGTGCAGTGTAATGAATAGTTTTTTTATGGCAGTTCTAGCCATGATCTTATAACTCCCATTAAAAGAGGGATTCTAATTATGCAAATAAGGTGCATGGAACATTGCAGAGATTGGACAGTCTCCTAATGCAAATAAGATGCATGAAACCATTGCAGGGCTGATAATGCAAATAAAGTACATGAAACTATTATAAGTGATTGGTCAGTTTTGCCATCCTGCTAGGCTAGAAAAGAGCCAATCCTACAGGTTCGGAGGGGACCTCACTACCATTAAGGAGAATAGCCAGGAGAGAAGCATGTCCTTGGACCCATGGATCCTGCACTGACAACCTCTTAGACCCAGGAAATAGAGCTATAACACTAGAGAACTATAACACTGGAGACAGTGGTGGCATGGGACCAGCAGATGGCTGCATGGGTTCACTGACTCATGGAATGAGAGACCTGAGCATCTTCCAGCAGGAGGCTTACTGGAAGAGAGGGGTGCCCCAGGACCTTGCTGGCAGAGCTAGGCTCAGCAAACTATGAAGCAAAAGCCCATGGAGCAAGAGAGCTTCAAGCAGAAAGCATCTTGAGGGAATGGGATGCCTCTGGACATTTACTGGTGAGCTAAATGGCTGTAACAGTTGCCCAACTATGGCAGAGGGCAGGTCTTAGCAGAGGCTGGCAACAGAGGCTTGCCTGTGGTTAGGCTGAGAAGAACCTGACCAAAGAATCCTTAGTTGTTCCTGTTCCTTTCAAATTGGTCTTGATCCTGAAATGTAACCTGTTAGTTCTCTAAAAAACACCATAATTGTGAGTATACTTTGTGAGTTCTGTGTGGCCACTGCAATGAATTATTGAATCCAGAAAAGAAGTGGTGTGGGAGGGTCAAGTGGTGTCAGAATCAGTTAAAAGGTCGGGCAGTGACGGTATATCTGAACTTCACCACACAGAAATCAGCTCTGACCTTGCTGAATTTGTTTTTCTCTCCTCCTACTGAAGTTATGCAAGGAGTTCTGACTCCACCATTTTACAATGAGGGATACACATTCTTTAAATATGCATTATTTCTATGTTGTCTGGTATATCTTGTGCAAAACACAAGACTCATTCACACTGATGACATTCATGATGTTTTTTCTGGTGTGATTTTTCATTCATTACCTAAAGATAGAGAAATTGTCCCCTACTGATCAATTACATTCATAAGACTCTTGTCCAGTGCAAATTTTCCAATGTTGTCTAAGGGATGAAAGACCTAAAATGCTTTCCTACTGTCATTGCATTCATACGATTTCTCCACAAAATATATTTTCTTATGTACAGTAAATAAAGAATTACTGTAGAAAGATTTTCTACACTGATTACATTGACAGGGCTTTTCTCCAGTGTGATTTCTCATGTGTCCTTAGCAATGAGCTAACACAGAAGGCTTTTTCACAATCACTGCATTTCATTTTATATTTTTGTATATACAGTGGGGAAACAGTTACTCCTGAAGGACTTTCCATAATGGCTACTATGATAGTTGGAGCTGTGTGTTAACTTGGCTGGACCCCAGTTCTGTGTGGTTGTTCCCATGATGGGATCGGATGACTGTATTCTGAGTGGCCAATCTGCCCAAGTTTCCCTAAGGGTATGGCCTGCTTCCAGGATATCCAGGGACATCCTGGGAAGAGAGACATTCTTCTGTGGATCAGGACTCTAGTGTGCTGCCTACAACTTTCCATGAGTGAGCAGCCCACCGTTCAGACTGGAGATCTTGGATTCATCTTTCATTGGAATCAACAGCCAGTGTACTGCCTGCCAGCCTTGAACTTCTTGGCCCCCTGCAGTTACAGAAGCTAAGGTTGCCTCCAGCCTGACATTTTCTCCAGGGACTTTGGACTTGCCGGCTTCTATA
>NW_006921632.1:4845959-4878777 GCF_000298275.1 Orycteropus afer afer
ATATATATAACTTTGCTGGTTTTTGTTTCTCTAGAGAACCCAGTCTAACACAGCTACCATTATAGGATCTTCTCCAGTATGAGTTCTCATGAGTTACATCAAATGTGAAGGCTTTTTGATGATTTTTACCACAATCATGGCATTCATAAGTTTCTCACCAGTAGGAATTCTCTGTACAGTGAGAATAAAATTTATAATTAAAGCCTTTCCATATTGATCATATTCATAGGGATTTCCCCCAGTGTGAATTCTCTCGTATCATTTAAAGACACAGCTAATGCTGTAGACTTGAAAATATTTTATATTAATAGAATTTTATTCTAGTGGAAATTCTCATACAGATCCTAATGAGCAATAACTAAAGGCTTTCTTATAGTCCTTAAATTCAGAGTTTCTCCCATCATGTATTCTAATAACCTCACAGTTGAAAAATTCTGTAATATTTCACAGGACATGAACACTTAACTATTTAAGAAATATAGGAGAACCTTCAAGAAAAGCTCTCACATTGTTGAGCACTAGATAATGCAGTTCTGTGAGATATTGTATGAATGTTCTGACTGTGGGAAACACTAATATTTCCATTTATTACTTAGGACACTGGAGAGAAAATCTTTCAGCATCAAAATGATTAAACTTTTGGTTTTGCCACATCATTAAGGAAATCTGTGAGAACTCACTAGAAAGAAATCCTGTAAATATAAGGAATGAAGGAAAGCCTTTGTCTATCCCTTCTATCCTAGAAAAATGTGAGCTCTCTTGTTGGAAATAAAGCCTATAGGTATATAAATTGTGAGAAACTCCTCAACAATTCCTCACATTAGAGGAATCACTAGGGTCAATTGGAAATCCTAGTACACGTGTAAGGATGTCTCCAGCCAAATACCTCCATTTAGTGTTCACAGAATAATTCTTACTGGTAATCAAGACTATAAATGTTGAGAATATAAGAGTGCCTTGATGAATGATATGATCCTATACATAGAAAAGCCAAGCAACTCAGCAAGAAAACTACTGGAACTAACTGAAAGATTTGGCATAGTGGCAGGATACAAGACCAACATACAAAAATCAGGTAGATTCCTCTATACTAACAAAAAAGGTCTCTGAAAAGGAAATTGATACCATTTACAGTACCTACCAAAAAGATAAGATACTCTGGAATACATCTTACCAGGAAAATACCTATACAAAGAAAACTGCAAAACACTACTTCAATAAACTATAAGAGATCTACTAAATGGAAGAACATACCATGCTCATGGATAGGAAGATTGAACATTGCGAAAATTTCAGTACTACTCAAAGCAATCTATAGAGTCAATGCAATCCCAATCCAGATCCCATCAACATTCTTTAAAGACATGAAAAAACCAATCACTAAATTTATATGGAAAGAAAAGTGACCTTAGATAACCAAAGCACTATTGAAGAAGAAGAACAAAACAGAAGGTCTCACACTCCTGGATCTCAAAGCCTAGTATACAACCACAGTAGTCAAAACAGGCTGGTATTGGTATGACAGACACATAGACAAGTGGAACAGAATTGAGAACCCAGAAATAGATCTATTGATCTTTGACAAAGGGCCAAAATCCATTCAATGGGGAAGAGATAGTCTCTTTCACAGCTAAACTGGATATCCATTTGCAGAAAACTGAAGCAAGATCCATACTCCACATGATACAGAATGGATGAAAGACTTAAATGTGCAACCTAAAACTGTAAAGGTCATCAAAGAAAAAATAAGTGCAAACTTAGGGCCCTAATTTATGGCATAAATAGATGTACTAACAGCAGAAGGTAAACCAGATGATTGGGACCTTCTAAAAATTAAATTTTCATATGCTTCCAAAGAATTCTCCAAGAGAGTAAAAAGAGAACCTAAAGAATGGGAAAAAAATATGTGGCAATGACATATTGGACAAAGGACTTATCTCTAAAATTTATAGAAAACCCCAACACCTCAACATCAAAAATACAACCAATCCAATTTAAAAAATGGGCAGAATATATGAACAGACATTTCACCAAAGAAGACATTCAGGTAGCCAACAAACACATGAAGAAATATTTGTGAGCATTAGTCATTACAGAAATGCAAATTAAAACAAGCATGACACAGCATCTCACCCTAGCATTAACAGCAAAGTTCAACATACAAAAAAATAACATATGCTGGCAAGGATGTGAAAAGAGTGGGACACTCATTTACTGCTGGTGGGACTGTAAAATGACATAACCACTGTGGAGATTGGTATGGCTATTCCTTAAAAAATTGGAAATAGAAATACCATTTGCTCCAGCAATCATGTTACCAAGTAGATATCCTAAAGAAGTGAAAGGCAGGACATGAATAGATATATGCACACTCATGTTCATCGCAGCACAATTCACAATAGTAAAGAGATGGAAACAACCTAAGTGCCCATCAACAGAGGAATGGATAAATAAACTGTGGTAGATACACAGAGTGGAATACTCACAACACTAAAGAATAATGTAGAATCTGTGAAACACCACAAAATACGGATAAACTTGGAGGACATTATGCTGAGTGAAATAAGTTAATCACAAAAGGGCAAATGTTGTATTAGCCTACTATTGTAAAAAGTCAAGGAAAGGTTTATACATGGAAGGAAACTTTCTTTGTTGGTTACCAGGGATGGGAAAGGTGGAGAGAGAAAATTACTAGGCAGATTGGGGGGGGAAAAAAAAAAATATATATATATATATACCAAAGATCATTAGTGGTTACCAGGGGTAGGGGTAGGAGGGAGGGGGATAGGGGATGCTTTTGTTTGTAGGTCATGGAGTCTACCTACATGGTGGTGGAATATTTTGGAAAAGGATAATAATAATGGTGGCCCAACATGAAAAATGTCATCATTGTCCCTGAGCTATAAATGGGAAAGCTGTTATGTTGCCAATTGTCTTGTTGTTTGTTTTCAGGACAATTTAAATAAATAAATAAAAGAGTACCTTGATGACTGTCTTATTTTTAAGGTGGACCACTGCTGTATTTCAACCTTTCAATTCTAATGTACCATTTATATTGTTTGTTGCTGTTAGGTACCACTGAGTCAGCTCCATCTCACAGTGACCCTATGTACAACAGAATGAAATACTGCCCGGTCTTGCACCATCCTCACAATCCTTGCCATGCTTGAGACCATCGCTGTAGCCACTGTGTCAATCCATCTCATTTTGGGTCTTCCCTCCTTTTTTTTTTTTTTTTTGGCTGACCCTCCACTTTACCAAGCATGATATCCTTTTCCAGGTAATGGTCCCTTCTGACAACATGACCAAAGTAGGTGAGATGAAGTCTGGCCATTCTCACTTCCAAGGAGTATTCCAGCTACATTTCTTCCAGGAGAGATTTGTTCATTCTTCTGGCAGTCCATGGTATTTTCAATATTCTTTGCCAACACCACACACAATTCAAAGGCATTGACTCTTCTTCGGTCTTCCTTACTCAATGTCCAGTTTTCACATGTATATGAGGTGATTGAAAATACCATGACTTGGGTTAGGTACACCTTAGTCTTCAAAGTGATATCTTGTTTCTTACCACTTTAAAGATGTCTTTTGCAGCAGATTTTCCCAGTGTAATATGATATCCTATTTCATGACTGTTGTTTCCGTGGGTATTGACTAAAGATCCAAGGAAAATGAAATTCTTGACAACTTCAATCTTTTCTCCACTTACTATAATGTTACTTATTGGTCCACTTGTGAGGATTTTTGTTTGTTTTATGTTGAAATGTAATTCATACTGAAGACTGTAGTCTTTGATCTTCATTAGTAAGTGCTTCAAGTGATCTTCACTTTCAGCAAGAAAGTTTGTGTCATCTGCATATTACAGGTTGTTAATTGAGTCTTCCTCCAATCGTGATGCTACATTCTTCATATAGTCCAGCTTCTCAGATTATTGCTCAGCATACAGATTGAATAAGTATTGTGAAAGGATACAATCCTGATGGACACATTTCCTGATTTAAAACCATGCAGTATCCCCTTGTTCTATTCAAACAACAGCCTGTTGGTCTATGTACAGGTTTCACATGAGCCCAATTAAGTTTTCTGGACCCACAACTCATCTGTCAGTTTGTTATACTGTGGTAGGGTGTATGTTGCTATGAGGCTGGAGGAATACCACCAGTATTTCAAACACCAGCAGGGTCACCCAGAGTGGACAGGTTTCAGTGGAGTTTCCAGACTAAGACAGACTGGAAAGAAAGATGGGGCCATCCACTTGTGATTAAATTTGCCAGTGAAAACCTTATGACTGTTATACAAACGAAACTTTCTTGGTTAACAAGGATGGGAGAAGAGCCAAAAACAACCAAATCCACCGCCATTGAGTCAATTCTGACTCATAGTGACCCCCACTGCGTTTCTGAGGTGGTAAATCTTTACCAAAGTAGATTGCCCTGTCTTCCTTCCACAGACTGGCTGGCAGGTTTGAACCACCAACCTTCTGGTTAGCAGTCAAATTCCTTAGACACCGTGCCATCAGAGCTCCTTTGGGAGAGGAATGGAGACTAAATTCCTAGATAGGCTGAAGAAACACACACACACACACACACACATTTAGAAACTAAAGAGTATTAGTGGTTACCAAGGTAGGAGTGAGGGGGAAAGGAGAAGCTTTTATTTGTGGCACATTGAGTTTATGCAAATGGTGGTGGTTTATTTTGGAAAAGGACAGCAATAATTGTGGCACAACACGAAAAATGTCACCAATGTCCCTGAGCTGTAAATGGGGAATATGTTATACTGGTGAATGTCTTGTTGTGTATGTTTTCACCATAATAAAAGTTTTAAAAAGTTATGAATGGCAGTAAAACACTGTCTGATATATTGCTGGAAAACTTTATGAATAGTAGTGAAACATTGTCTGATATAATACTGGAAGATGAGCCCCTGAAGTTGGAAGGCATCAAAATACAACTGGGGAAGAGCTGCCTTCTTAAAATACTATAAACCTTAATGACAGAGATGGAGTAAAGCTTTTGGGACCTTCATTTGCAGATGTGGCACAACTCCAAATGGGAAGAAACAGTTGCAAACATTCATTAATAATTGGATCATGGAATGTACAAAGTATGAATCTAGGAAAATTGAAAGTTGTCAAAAATGAAATGAAACGCATAAAGATTGATATCCTAGACACTAGTGAGCTCAAATAGACTGGTATTGGCCATTTTGAATCAGATAGTCTTATGGTCTACTATGCCAGGAATAACAAATTGAAGAGGAATGGCATCACATTCATCATCAAAAAGAACATTTCAAGATCTATTTTGAAGTACAATTCTGTCAGTAATAGGATAATATCCATAATTACTGGTGATTGGAATGCAAAAGTTGAAAACAAAGAAGTATCAGTTGTTGGAAAATATGACCTTGTAGAAATGACATGAGAGAATTTTGCATGACCAATGACTTATTCATTACAAATACTGTTTTCAACAATATAAACAGTGACTATACACACAGACCTTGCCAGATGGAATACAAAGGAATCGGATCAACTACATCTGTGGAAAGAGACATCGGAGAAACTCAGTATCATCAGTCAACATAAGGGCATCAAATGACTGTGAAACAGACCATCAATTGCTCATATGCAAGTTCAAGTTGAAGCTAAAGAAAATGAAAACAAGTCCACAAGAGCCAGGTCCCAGAGAAGGTGGGCACTCAAGCTCAGGGCTGCTTGGCTTGGCTTGAGGCTGGCTTCATTTAAGGCTGGCCCCAGAGAGGTGGGCACAGAGGGGTTAGGAACAACTAAAGGAGGTGAACTTATCTGTCAGTTTGTCGTCCTGTGTACCTTATGTGTTGCTGTGAGGCTAAGGCTATGCCAGCAGTGTTGCAAAATGCCAGCAGGATTACCCATGGTGAACATGTTTCAGTGGAGCTTCAACAGGCTAAGACAGACTCAGAAGAAGGAAGAAGCCATCCACTTCTCAAACAATTGGCCAGTGAAAACCTCATCAATAGCAGTGAAACACTACCTTGTTATATTACAGGAAGCTTTATGAATAGCCCTGAAGCACTGTGTGATATGGTGCCAGAAGATGAGCCCATCAGATCCGAAGGCATTCAAAATATGACTGGGGAAGAACAGACTACTCTCTTAATGCTATGGATGGAGTAAAGTGCTTGGGACCTCCTTTGGCTGATGTGGCAGACTCAAAATGAGTAGAAACAGATGCAAATATCCATTAATAATTGGAACACGGAATGTATGAAATATAAATCTAAGTAAATTGGAACTTGGCAAAAATGAAATAGAATGCATAAAGATCAATATCCCAGGCATGAGTGAGCTGAAATGGACTGGTTTTGGCCATTTCAAATCAGATGACCATATGATCTACGATGCCAGGAATGACAAAGAATGGTGTAGCATTCATCATCACAAAGATTGTTTCAAGATCTCTTCTGAAGTACAGTGTGGTCAGTGATAGGATAATATCCATAAGCCTCCAAGGAAGACCCCTTAATACTACTATTAGTCAAATCTATGCACCAACCACGAAAGCCAAAGATGAGGAAATAGAAGATTTCTACCAACTTCTGCAGTCTGAAATTGACCAAACATGCAAACAAAATGTATTAATTATCACTGGGGTGACTGGAATGTGAAAATTGGAAACAAAGAAGAGTTACTGCTAGTTGGAAAATATGGCCTTGGTGATAGAAAAAATGCTGGAGATCATATGATAGAATTTTGCAAGACCACTGACTTATTTCCTGCAAATACCTCTTTTAAACAACATACACAATGGCTGTACATGTGGACTTCACCAGATGGAATACACAGGAATCAGACTGACTCATCTGTGGCAAGAGGCGATGGAGAAGTTCAATATCTTCAGCCAAAACAAGGCCAGGAGCTGACTGTGGAACAGACCATCAACTGCTCGTATGCAAGTTCAAATTGAAGTTGAAGACAATTAAAAACGAGTGCACAAGAACCAAAATATTATCTTGATAATATCCCTCCTGAATTTAGAGACCATCTGAAGAACAGATTTGATGCACTGAACACCAATGACCAAAAACCAGAGGAACTGTGGGATGACATCAAGAACATCATCCATGAAGAAAGAAAGAGGTCATTAAAAAGACAGGAAAAGAGGAACAGATCAAAATGGATGTCAGAAGAGACTCTGACACTTGCCTTGAGCAAAGAGTAGCTAAAGCAAATGGAAGAAATGACAAGATAGAAGAGCTGAACAGAAGGTTTCAAAGAGCAGCTCTAGAAGACAAAGTCAATAATTATAATGAAATGTGCAAAGGCCTGGAGTTAGAAAACCAAAAAGGAAGAACATGCTCAGCATTTCTCAAGCTGGAAGAACTGAGGAAAAAATTTAAGCCTCGAAAGTTGCAATATTGAAAGATTCTATGGGCAAAATATTGAATGATGCAGGAAACATCAAAAGAATATGGAAGGAATACACAGTCATTGTACCAAAAAGACTTGGATGATGTTTATTCATTTTAGGTGGTGGCATATGATCAAGAACCAATGGTATTGAAGGAAGAAGTTGAAGCTACACTGAATGAATTGACAAAGAACAAGGTTCCAGGAATTGATGGAATACCCATTGAGATGTTTCAACAAACCAATGCCACACTAGAGGCACTCACTTGGCTATGTTAAGAGATTTGGAAGACAGCTACCTGGCCAATTGACTGGAGGAGATCCATATTTGTATCCATTCCAAAGAAAGGTGATCCCACTGAATGAGGAAATTATTGAACAATATCATTAATATCACATGCAAGTAAATTCTTACTGAAGATAATTCAAAATTGTTGCAGCAGTATATTGACATAAAGCTTCCAGAAATACGAGCTGGATTCAGAAGAGGACGTAGAATGAGGGATATCATAGCTGATGCCAGATGGATCTTTGCTCAAGACAAAGAATACCAGAAAGATGTTTACTTATGTTTTACTGACTGTGCAAAAGTATCTAGTTGTGTGGATCATAACAAATTATGGATAATATTGACAAGAATGGGAATTCCAGGACACTTAATTGTGCTCATGAGAAACATGTACATAGATCAAGAGACCATCATTTGAACAGAACAAGGGGATACTGCATAGTTTAAAATCAAGAAGGACATGTGTCAGGGTTGTATCCTTTCACCATACTTATTCAGTTTGTATGCTGAGAAAATAATCCAGGAAGGTGGACTATGTGAAGAACGTGTTATCAGGATTGGATGTAGACTCATTAGCAACTTGCAACACACTGATGACACAACTTTGCTTACTGAAAGTGAGGATGACTTGAAGCACTTACTGATGAAGATTAAAGACTACAGTCTGCAGTATGGACTATACCTCAATATTAAGAAAATAAAAATCCTCACAACTGGTCCAGTAAACATTTTCAAAATGGATGGAGAAAAGATTGATGTTGTCAAGGACTTCATATTACTTGGTTCTACAACCAACACCAATGGAAGCAGCAGTCAAGACCTCAGACAACATATAGCATTGGGCAAATCTGCTGCAAAAAACTCCTTTCAAGTGATGAAGAGCAAAGATGTCTCCTTGAAGACTAAGGTGTGCCTAACCCAAGCCATGGTATTTTCAATCACTTCTTATGCATGTGAGAGCTGGACAATGTATAAGGAAGACTGAAGAAGAGTTAATGCTTTTGAGTTATGGTGTTGGAGAAGAATGCTAAAAGTAACATGGACTGCTAAAAGGACTAACAAATCTGTCCTGGAAGAAGTGCAGCCAGAATGCTCCTTGGAAGTGAGAAAAGCTAGACTTCACCTCACCTACTTTGGTCATGTTGTCGGAAGGAACCATGATGTCACAAGGACATCATGCTTGGCAAAGTGGAGGGTCAGCAAAAAAGGGGAAGGCCCTCAACAAGATGGACTAACACAGTGGCTGCAACAATGGGCTCAGGTATAGCAAGGGTCATGGAGCTGGCAGAAGACTGGGCACTGTTTCATTCTGCTGTGCATAGGGTTGCTCTGAGTCAGAGACAACTCGATGGCACCTAACAACAACAACAACAACAAACAAGAACCAAAATATGAACCTTGATTGTATCCTACCTGAATTCAGAGAACAACTGAGGAATAGATTTGATACACTGAACATCAATGGCCAAAGACCAGAGAAGTTGTGGGATGACATCAAGAATATCATACCCGAAGAAAGCAAAAAGTTATTAAAAAGGCAGGAAGAGAAGAAAAGACCATATTGGATGTCAGAAGAGACTCTGAAACTTGCTTTTGCATGGAGAGTAGCTAAAGTAAATGGAATAAAAGATGAAGTAAAAGAGCTAAACGGATTTCAAAGAGCAGTTCAAGAGGACAAAATATTTATAATGAAATGTGCAAAGACCTGGAGTTAGAAAATCAAAAGAACACACTCAGCATTTCTCAAGCTGAAAGAACTGAAGAAAATATTCAAGCTTCGAGTTGCAATATTGAAGGATTCTATGGGCAAATTATTGAACAATGCAGGAAGCATCAAAAGAAGATGGAAGGAATACACAGAGTCACTGTACCAAAAAGAATTGATTGATATTCAACTATTTCAGGAGGTGGCATATGATCAAGAACCAATGCTATTGAAGGAAGAAGTCCAAGCTGCATTGAAGGAATTGGTAAAAAAACAAGCCTCCATGAATTGACAGAATACCCATTGAGATATGTCAACAAACAGATGCTGCACTGGAGGCACTTATTTATGTATGCTAAGAAATCTTGAAGACAGCTTTCTGGCCAACTGACTGGAAGAGATCAATATTTGTGTCCATTCCAAAGAAGGGTGATCCAATAGAATGTCAAAATTATCGAACAATATCTTTAATTTCACGCAAGCGAAACTTTACTGAAGATAACTAAAAAAATGATAGCAGTAGCATATAGACAGGGAACTTCCAGAAATTCAACCTGGATTCAGAAAAGGATGCAGAACAAGGGATATCATTGTGGTATCAGATGGAGCTTGGCTGAAAGCAAAAGAATACCAGAAGGATTTTTACCTGTATTTTATGGATTATGTAAAGACTTTCGACTGTGTGGATCATAACAAATTATAGATAACATTATGAAGACTCTAACATTTATAGCTATAAATATTCTTTTAAATAAGCTTTCAGTTATAAATCAGAGAGAGAGAGATAAGCTTTCAGTTATAAATCAGAGAGAGAGAGAGAGAGAGAGAAAGAGAGAGAGAGATGGAAAGAGGGGAAAGGATAGGTGAATATGAGAATAAAAAAGAGAATATTCTACAATAGCCAGGTCCCAACTTCGGCACTGAAATATCAGACCCAGCAAAGTCATAGGCTTTAAAATAAGACATGCGATGTTCTTCAAAGTTCTTTTCAGAATTATCTTCCTTGGAATGATCCTTTCCTAAAGACAAAGAGAATAAAGTTTCAGGATATTAGAGAGAATTTTTATTTTTCAGAGTATATATGATTTGCTTAACTTGTGAAGAAATAATTATTCCATTTTAGAGTGCATTCTTTTGAGTATATTTCAGCATAAATTTTATACTAGTGAACAAGGCCTAGGTATTAAAAAAAAAGACTGAACTGGCAAGTTACTTAACTTCATTACTCTGCCTAATATAAAGCAATTGAGCTACCAATTCTGGATAAATAAGTCAATGAAAAACCTGCTTCTTATTCAACAGCTATGGGGAGATGGACCACATGCAGGAAGAAGTGAAAAAGGCATAAAACTATTAATAAGGCTAAGCTCTAATCAGATGATACAGTGCTACTGCAATGCACAGTAGAATGATATGATATTTAAGATTCAAATCAACCACAGTGGACTTCCCCAGAATAAACAAGTCAAAGTAAAAAACCCAGCAACAGTTAAGGTAAATAAAGGTCATTAATACTACTTTCATTGTCAGCTGCATCTGCCTTGAGGGAATGTCTGGATCCTGAGAGTGTCCTAGCTTGGGCAAGCGGGATAATAGAGAAACATCTACAGAGGAATAATATTTTTACTTCCTTATTATTTTCTTTTCTAAGTATTCCAAGTTGCCATTTGCCATTTATTTCTACTTCTAAAGCAGGGGGGGGGGGAATCCTCCTTTCTTTCTCATTGTCCAAGATTCTAATGCATCCACATGGAAAATAAAAATTTGGAAGAGTAGAACAAGGAAATTCACAAGAGCTGGGTAAAGCCTTGACTGCAACCAATTCCTCCCCTTGAAGGTCTGTCTAGATGTACAGACTCCATCTCAGCTTTATATCCCCTTATACCTTTTAGTTCTCTTACCATGCTAGCATTGGCCTCTGCTGCAGTTTTCAACTTCTCTGGAGGAAACCTACTAAATGCTAAGGAAAACTTCTTCATTCTAGTTTATCCACCCTTTACAATATCCTCATGAGTCTTCTAGGCTAAGTATCTATTTAGCCTCCTGATCTACCTGGCTGATGAAACCACTTCTATAAAAATTCTCATTTATATGGGTCAAAATCCAAAATAAGGAGTCACCTAGGGGAGTGATGTGGAAGAGTGGCACTTCCCTATTATATAATCATACATCAGGAAGGAGGGGAAGAATTCTGTTTTTTCTCCTTCTTGCCCATGATTCTAACAAAATTTGGATGGGTGATAGTGGAACAGTAAGGTTCTGGGGAGATGACAACATAATCTCATCTCTGACACCTTCCCATTCCCAGTATCATTGTCCACTTGGGAGATTCCACTAATATAGAAGAAAATACCCTGCCAAACCACCATCTCTGCAAGATGTCACTGTAAGAAACTCTGGGTCCATAATAACATAATCAGGTAAGACTCTGACTTCAATCTACTACAAAGACTAGAAACCATTTCCTTTCTGGTAATTCTTTGTACTATATTATACTTATACTATATTATAAGAAAATAATTATAAGAAAAGTTGGGAAAAGTAAATAGTGTTGAGGTTGAGAAATGCTAAACTTGCACAGAGTAACAGAATTCTCACTACAACATATATATCAGGTTATCATTCAGCCAGAGGAGAAATTAGAAACACCTAGAGTAGAGGCAAATTACATCATTACCTAACTACCAAATTACATCATTACATAATTGCCAAACCATTGACAATCGTGGCCCAGCCAAGTTTGCACATAACCTTAACCATCACCGCCAGTGCTACTCTTGCCTCACACCTTGGCATCTGTTACTGCCAGAAGGACATCATTAATGCACAAAATAGTTAGATAGCAGATTTTTCACTATTATCATAATTGTGAAATGTCTGATAGAGATAGTCAATAAGTGAGGACTAGGTGTATGTAGGCAAGGACAATCATAAAAGGAGATAAGAAGATACATGAAATAAAGAGTTCAGGTTTTAAAACCAGACAGACCTGATTAAAACTCTGACTCTGCCCTACTGACAATGGCATAGTGAATGAGTCTGAAATTATTTCCTCAGATACAAAATGGGACTAATAACTCCTATCTCTTATGGTGGTTGTCATAATTAAATACAATAATATATCTGAAGTACTCAGTTTGATTCTGGGCCTCCTCCTCACCAGACCCACTTTTATCACATTTTCATGAATTCCCAGAAAACCTAAGGTAGGTGTTTTGGTTGCTTCATGCTACTCTAACAGAAAATACCACAAATGGGTGTCTTGAACAAACAGGAGTTTATTGTCTTACAGTTTGGGAGGCTAGAAGCCTGAGTTCAAAGTGCTGGGCTCTGGGGACTTAGTGAAACTCCCTCAACCTTGGGCTTCAGCTCTGCCTCTTGCTCCCAGCCCACTGAAACTAGCGGCATCTCTTCACTCAGGCAGCTGCTGGCTGCTGAGGCTAACAAACTCAAGGTTGACAAATAAAATGGCACAGTCCTAATGTTACCAAACCACACGGCAGGCCATTGATTCAAGTCCCATTAACAGTCCCAAGATCGGCAGACAACATGGCAGGCTGCTGAACAACTACTCAGCAATAAAAATCCTACATGCAGGATTCAAGCATGCCAAAAGCTAGAAACCTTCCTCAAAGTTCCTTCTTATATACTGGAAGCAGACCACATCTCTAAAGCAGCTACTAAGCTGCTCCAGTAAATTCCACCATGGAGTTAATTACCAATCTCACCATGGGGAATAACTACATCCAACCCCTTACAGACATCATCATCCATTTATCCATTATTCATTACCTATACAGCTACCTATATACAGTACATGTTATCCATTCAAACTTCCCTTACACTACCTCAACCCCAACTTCCATACCCGTGGAAGGCCATAATTAGATAACTAGAACTATGCCCCACCATCTTCTCCAACAAAGTTAATGGGAATAAATACATTATGCAGAGTTATAAAAAGATTAGAACTCAAATTTAACAAAGCAATCCCTTTTCTCTAGCAGATGTCTTAAATGTTTAAGAAACAACATAGGAATCTGAAGTTTAAAACTCTAGCTAATAATAATGCACATTTGCCTGAAGAGTTTCTTTGCACATGACCCCTCAAAAACTTTGTAAGAGTGGGGGCCATGGCACTATGCAGCTGAATTAGGCTTCAAGTATTTGTGGAAGTTAGTTACAGCCATATTGGCTGTCATGGGATATGCCAGCATTACTATATACAATCTTTGGTTACCACTTGGAGTTATATGTTTCCCAAAAGCCAAGATATTCACCAAAATGAGAGTCAATAAGGGCTAAATCAGCAGAATACAAAAATATCCTGGTGTAAAGTGCAGTATACCTAATTAGCACCCTGAGTCTTAAAAAATTAAAACAAGATGTTAAAGGAATTAACTTTTTCTGTCTGTAGTCTGAATTTCAAGTTATTTTTCTTTTCAATTAATAAATATACACAATCTTTCTTGTCAAAATAGGAGCAGTGCACAGAATGTGGAAAATTAAAAAGTGCTACGGACAAAAGAAAATGTGATTTAAAATGGAAGTATATTCTCTGAATAAATAGGACAAGTCTTTTTTAGAAAGGGAAAATTAAGAGTAGGGTGAGAATACCCAAATAAGTTAAGGCTCTAATAGAGGGCTGTTCCTCCTATAGTTAGAAAAATGTAAAGGTTTTCAGTCCTTAAAAAGGGGAGGAGCGGGGAAGGATGGGAGATTCCTAAAAGAAAACGAAGTAGGCAAAGCTTTCCCTGTTTATTCTACCTTCTTCCTGCACACTTTACCTTCACTGATCCCTCAAAGATCTCCTTCTGCCTCTTTCATTCCTGGAGAATGTCTGTATTTCCAAAACCTCTATTTCTAGGACTTCTGAAAACAAACCGTTTTAAAAAGCTTCATCTTTCTCACCTCCAAAAGGAAAGTCTCACAACAGGAAGACCTAAGAGTGCTGTGAGATGAACTCCAGACCTGGGAGATGGAGAAGCCCTCAGGAGGCTAAGGGACTCCTAAGTCAAAACGGTGGTTCACAGGACTCGGGAAATCTACCTTGGCGGTTAAAGAAGAAATCTGCCGTAACTCCACTGTGTCATAGCTGCTGGGTTAACAGAGGAAGGTAAGCAATGGACGTTGGCACCAGGAAAACCATGCGCCTACTACCAGCACAGCTCAATATTTAGGGTAGTGCTTCCCACCAAAATTTGGTGGGGAGGGAATGTTGAACTCTACTCCCAGGAGTCCCTGTGCAGTGACGGGAACACACGTTGGCCAATGAAAGCAGCTATTTCCTTAACCTTGCCCCTGCCGTCCTCCTGCCCAGCCCCCTCACCTCCTCTGTTGAAGGCAGGGCAGGAGGCGGCTTTTCAGAGGTCAGGGACAGAGTTGAAGAAGGGGCTGCCAACAAAGATCACCTGTCCTGAGAGAGAACCACAGCAAAAAAAGACAAATAATAGTCCAAAGGGAAAATGTGTGTATTAGGGTAAGACCACAGAGCAAAAGGAACATAGAGGTTAGGGAGAGAAATAAACTGACCAAATGGACGACTGAGGAGACTCTTGGATTGAGAAAAAGTTGCTAAGCAAAGTACTAAGCTTGGCAGACAACTGGAAACAAGATAAACAAGAATGGCATGAGCCATAAGCATCCTTTCTTCAGTGCAGAGAGCAGGTATGTCTGAATGATTATTTAAAATGCTCTTTGCCTTCTAGAGCCCTCTTGCAAGGGTTTCCATGGTCTTCTGATGGTCTTTCCTGCTGTTGGCTCTCCGTTTGGCATTCTTGTAGCACTCAGGGTTTCTCTTTGACCCATTGCTCCTCCCCATAAGTAAGTTTTTGACCAGCCATGATATTAACATTAACTCCCAATGTTACTACTGTTATTCTTGTTCATTACAGTGGAGGCTGTCCCAAGTCATAGCCACCCTGTGTACAACAGAACTAAACACTGCCATCTTCACAGTCATTGCTATGCTTGAGCCCATCATTCCAACCACTGTGTCAGTCCATCTTGTTGAAGATTTTCCCCTTTTTTGCTGATCCTCTACTTTATCAATGGGAGTTTTGGTGGCCTAGTGCCTAAGGTACTTGACTGCTAACCAGAAGGCTGGCAGTTCAAACCCACCAGCCACTCCTCGGAAGGCAGATTGGGCACTCTACTTCCGTAGTGCTACTGCCTAGGAAACCCAAGGAGGAGTTGTTATGAGTTGGATCCAACGCCACAGCAGTGAGTTTGGTTTTGTCTTTTTTTTTTCTTCCCTACTTTATCAAACATTATGTCTGTCTCCAGGGAGTGGTCCCTTCTGATAACATGACCAAAACAGGTGAAACGGAGTCTGGCCATTCTGCCTTCTAAGGAACAGTCCAGGACAGATTTGTTAGTTCTTCTGGCAGTCCATGGTATTTTCAGTATTCATTGCCAATGCCACCAATCAAATGCATCAGTTCTTCTTATTATTACTATTCTTCTTTAAAACTGTAAGAGTTGGGCTACTTAGGACAGTCTGTGGTTGGAACTCACCAGCCACCTTGAGAGAAAGATGTGGCAGTCTGCTTCATAAAGATTAGAGCCTTGAAAACTCTATGGGACAGCTCTTCTCTGTCCTATAAGGTCATTGTGCATCAGAATTGAATTGTCAACAATGGATTTGAATGATAAATATCACAAGATATTTGTAAACATAAATATCCTAAGAGGAATTTAAATTTTTGTTTTGGTGGTGTTTTCCCAAAAATGTGAGTTTGGAGTGGTGCAGAGCCAATTCAGTCACACTGAGGGGAGAGAAGAAAGAGTTTAATCACTTATGCATTGGGGAACAAACAGAGTTTCAGAATACTCTAAAAATCTGCCCACCCCCAGTGGTTAATATAGGTTGAGCTAAAGCTTATGATTACATGTGTTGTTGTTGTTGTTACGTGCCATCAAGTCGGCCCCGACTCAGCAACCCCTCCTTGGGTTTCCGAGGCAGTATCACTACGGAAGTAGATTGCCCAACTTTCCTTCCGAGGAGTGGCTGGTGGGTTTGAACCACCAGCCTTCTGGTTAGCAGTCAAGTGCCTTAGGCACTATGCTACCAGAGCTCTGTTCCATTTTCAAGGACCGGGACTCCTTAACTCATGAGAAGGACAAAGAGAAGGCCCTAAGTTATGACTGTGAGCCTTATTGCTTACCTCTGGAAGGCATCAACAGGTAGATTTTGTTTTTCTCAAGGCTAACTTCCCTGGAATATCTCAGACTATATTTTTGGTGTCTTTTGGGTTTGTTGGTCCAGGTACTCTTTCCAAGTGACCTTTCCTGAGGATATTTTGTATATTAGGTTATCAGTGGGACCATATTCTTAAATAGTGCCTGTGCATCAGAATCATCTGGAGGATTGGTTAAAACACCTATTGCTGCATCCTACTTCCAAAGTTTCTGATTCAGTAGGTTTAGGGTAAGGCCAGAAAATTTTCATTTTTAAGAATTCCCATCCAGGAGATGCTTGTTGTGGCTGTTCTGGGTACCAATTTTGAGAACTACTAATATAGGGAGCTCTGGTAGCATAGTACCTAAGACATTTGACTGCTACCCAGAAGGCTGGTGGCTCAAACCCACCAGCCACTCCTCAGAAGGAAAACTGGGCAATCTACATCCATAGTGATACTGCCTCAGAAACCTAAGGAGGGGTCACTGAGTCAGATCTGACTCAACGGCACTGAGTTGAGTTGTATAATCTAGGGACCTCTGGTGGTGGTCTTTCCTGGTGGCTAAGGCATTTGGCTGCTAACCAAAAGTTTGGTTGTTCAAAATCACCAGCCACTTTGAGGAAGAAATATGAGGCAGTCTTTTTCTGTAAAGATTTAGAGCTTTGGAAACCCAATTTGGGTTGCTATGAATTGGAATCAACTCAATGGCGATGAGTTTGTTTGAGTTAATCTAGTGTATCTAATAATAGATTATGCTGAAGTTCAAGCACTATGCTGAACGAGTAATTTACTTTACCTGCAATTTTTATAAAAACTGTAGTATAGAGCAGTTATTATTTCTATCTTATGGGGAATGAAATCTGACTATGGAAAATGACTGAGGTTATTCATTCTCAGAGAAGGCTAATGAAATTTACAAAACACACCTCTCCACCATCAGTCTCATCACCAGATTCACACTCTTCCTTGATTAAAGAATAAGCAGGGGAAAACAATGTGGAACAAAACTCAAAATCATCTTAAAAAAAAAAAAAAAAAGACCAGGTTTGCTGGTCTGATAGAGCTTGATGAGACCCCTGAGACTATAGTCTCTTCACGTCTGGAACTGAACTCACTCCTGTGGCTTCCAGCAAACAATAGACAGGCATATGCAGTGAACTTTTACATCAGATAGATACACTCCTTGGAGTGATCAGTGAGATCAGTGATCAGTTTTGGGGGAACAGAAAGGCATTGTTTGCACAGAGAGTTAGCTGGGGTGGAGGAGGGTAGGACTGATTGGGAAGGAAGGACACAGGGAAGAGGTAACTAGGAAGAGGAGGTGGGAAGAGAGCTGTTACATCGTGGGGAATTGCAGTCAATGTCATGAAACAAAATGTGTATGAACTGCTGTATGGGAAATGAATTTGCTTTGTAAACTTTCACCCAAATCACAATAAAAATAATAAAAAAAAAAAAAGCAGGCATGAAATAGTATGGCACCATGGTTAAAAAATATTGCTTTACTGGGTGTTGTCTA
The DNA here is from genome assembly GCF_000298275.1 of Orycteropus afer afer. Lineage (NCBI taxonomy): Eukaryota > Metazoa > Chordata > Mammalia > Tubulidentata > Orycteropodidae > Orycteropus > Orycteropus afer. The sequence goes on from NW_006921632.1 coordinate 4,864,047, forward strand.
GAAGTATGGCTTTAGGCAAATTATTTCACTCTCCAAGCCTTTTATCATTTTTTTAGTTGTTTTCAAGTCCTCAAAATAGGGAGATTGGACTACAGCAGTTAGACCATCAAGAGCCCCTGTTTCTTTTTCCTCTTTGCATCCCATGCTTTGAAAGATTTTGACTTGCAAAGTACTTTATTTCTTGGAAGACAACTTCCTTTCCATATTTAATTAATAAAAGACATATTTGTTTGTGATTAGCATAGAGAACCATGGTTGCCATCCTCAGTTGATATTTCAGCCAAAAGCAAAGAAACAAATTTTATTTAGCATGCACAGACTTAGATAGCTATATGATTTCTGTTAGAACATTTGAAATGTTAAAAATTGTGCCTCAACTAAAGGCTTAATTAGTTCAGTTTTGAGGTTCTTCCTTCCATCACTGTATAATTCTCTGAAGACATGGTTTCCTATAGGCTCAATGCTGGCATAAGGTTGCTGAAACTTGCATCACCTCAATCATGAATGGCTAGACCAACAGTCGAGTCTGTAGGATAATACCATTGTTGTCTCTCTTTCTGTACTTTTGTTCAGTGATGAAATAGAAATGAAAAGTGGAAATGGAGTTTAGGAAAATTAAATTCTGTTCATATCAACATACTGCTTGTAGATTTTAGCCTGCAAATCTTTAAGATTTCACTTGGTTTATAAAAATATTAGAATTTGGCTTGTAAAAGTATTAGTCATCTATCACAGCTTATACCCTTCAAATAATGATTTGCTAAGGAAAGGTCTCAGTAAATGATTTTTTTTATTATTAATTTATAGTTTCAACTGGTAGTAATAGAATATAAAGGTACTTCTGGCACTCTGTTTTATTGGTGAAATTATTATACCTGGTTGGCATTCAAAAAAGTGGATCTGCTACTGTAATAGGGGATGACTCCAAGAAAGGTTGTCTAGCAAGCACAGAATCCAATTTCTGGATGCTATCCTTCAGAGTGTAAAAGAGTAGGTTTATTTACGTACCAGTAGGTAAAGAGCCAAGGGGATCTCTCAGATATGACTCCCCGAGGTTACGTATGAGTTACAGAGTTTGAACAAAGAAATTATACATACTCATTGAAATTCTAGCAGATCTACTGCATAGGGATTTTTTTGGGTGGTGCAAGTGCTCACACACAGTAGTCATACATAATATTTTGTAAAAATTGCAGCCTTAGCATGAACAGAGGGAGAGGGTTGGTTTTTCATTTAATTTTTAATGGGATTTGGGTGAAAGTTTACGGAGAAAATTCATTTTCCACACAGCAGTTCATACACATTCTGTTTCATGACATTGACTGCAATTCCCCACAGTGTAACAGCTCTCTTCCCATTTCCTCCCCGTAGTTACCTCTTCCCTATGTCCTTCCTTCCCATGCCCTCCCACCACCACCCCCAGTATCTCCCTACACAAACACTGCCCTTCTGTTCTCCCATGATCGATCACTCCAAGGAGTGTATCTACCTGATGTAAATGTTCAGCCCTTATGCCTGTCTACTGTTTGGTTAGAAGCTGCAGGAGTGAGTTCAGTTCTAGACCTAAAGGTAACTAGGGGCCATAGTCTCAGGGGTCTCCCCAGGATCTATCAGACCAGCAAACCTGGTCCCTTTTTTTATGATTCTGAGTTTTGTTCTACATTGTTCTCCCACTCTATCCAGGATCTCCTACACAGATCCCCCTCCGAGTGGTTGACAGTGGTAGCCAGGAGTGCCTACCTAGTTCTGGTCTCATGGTCATAGAGGCCAAGGATCACATGGTCTACTAGTCCTTTGGACTAATTGTTTCCATGCATCTTTGGTTTTCTTCATTCTTTTTTGCTCTGGACGAGGAGAGACCCATCGTTGCATCTAGATGGCCGCTTTCAAGCTTTTAAGACCCCAGTAGCTACTTACCAAAGTAGGATGTATACACCTATTTTCTCCTGTTTCCAACTGCTGGTTTCTGAAAAACAACTTAAAGTTTCAATAGCATTCAAAGGTTACTAATTGCAAGAGTGATGGGGCATGGGCTGTATGTGAATGGTCTGCCCATCAGGAGCTGTAGAGGCATAGGTTGAGTTACACTAGGTTAATGGCTACTACAGAAAGTTTCTGGCAGTGGGATGCACTGTATCCAGATTTTTCATCCAGCATTTTTGAGTGGTGAGTTATCAAGGATATCTTTTATGGTGTGATCCAAAAAGAGCCAGTGAGGTTTATTCATAACTGGTTCCTGATCAGGACCCATTCATTGGTTTATAGTTAGTGATTTGTTGTATAGAACTGTCTGGGATGGAGTACTTAATCTAAAATAATGAGATTGAACAGTTTATATGGACTCAACAATATGAGGTGATACTATTATTTTCATTTACACCTGTTAGTCTTTAAAGTCATAGAGACAAAATCAAACAAACCAATGGATGGTACCTGTCCTAATTCTTTTATGAAGACTTAACCCAGTTCTCCTGTTTACTGTAGCCCTTGTACTTGAGTTGGAATTGATTGACAGGATGGCACATAACAAAAACAACATATGTATTTGGGAAATGGCCATTTTAAATGTGTTCTGTATAGTTTTTTAATTCTTTAAAAAAAAAAAAAAAGTATCCTTTCTCAACTCTTCACAATTCAAGGATGGTGCAAAAATTATTTTATGTTGAAAAATGTATAGATTAACTGCACTACCTCACCTGTGAAATGGGTCCCACTATCAACTAAAGTGATACTGCCTCGGAAACCCAAGGAGGAGTCGCTATGAGTTGGGGCCAACTCGACGGCACATAACAACAACAACAACAAATCAACTAGCAATCTCCAAAGGTGAACAGTTATTTATATTAAAATAGAGAAGAGAGTTAAATGTACTCACAGTGAAATATTAGAAAATACAAAAACATAGAAAACTTCATGTCTTAGAGAGGGACAATACAAACAAGTACAACCTTTGATGGTGCCTTGACCTCTCTCAATTAATTCTTTACTTTTATGGGCAGTCATGACATTATGTTTTTTGACAAGTAGATTTGGCATTGAGCTTTCAATTTTTAAAAAGTTTTTGAATAAATATGGATATTTTTTCAGTATGACATTAGTCCAACTTTGATAAAGCCAATTAAAGATATCAATAAATATAACCAAATTAATATTAAAAGTAATCATACTTATAAAACTTTCAACAAACTTCAAGGGAAAGAATTTTTATAGCCTGTTGTTTTCACAATGTTGTTCCACAAGAACCAACTTCTCCCACTCTTAAAATATCTTAGCACATATTTCAATCATTACGAATGTCAGTTGTAATTTCAAATTCATATTATATTTAGATATTCCCTAATAGTTTAAAAAGTAATTTCAAATCTTTTGTCTAGTTATTTATTTATTCATTTGCCAATTCCCAGGTTTTATTTTATTATTTCACAGTAGACAAATCTAGAGGATTTAGGAACTTTTACAATAGAAATTTTCCATGAACTAATAGTTTAGCTTGGTAGGGTGGAGGGTTGACGAAAGAGGGGGAGGCCTTCAACGAGATGGATTGATACGGTGGCTGCAATGATGGGCTCAAGTATAGCAGGGATTGTGGGGCTGGCGCGGGATCGGGCAGTGTTTCGTTCTGCTGTGCATGGGGTCGCTATGAGTCAGAAACGACTCGACGGCACTTAACAACAACAACAACAATAGTTTAAAGAACTCTGATGGTTCAGTGGTTAAGGCATTCGGCTGCTATCCAGAAGGTCAGCAGTTCAAACCCACCAGCTGCTCTGGGGAAGAATGATAAAACAGTCTGCTTCCATAAAGATTTACAGCCTTGGAACCCAATGGGGGTCGCTATGAGTCGAAGTCACCTCAATGGCAGTGAGTTAGTTTATCTAATAGTTTATAAAGGTTTGCATTTGTGCCCTATTATTAATATTGTGGTAATTCCCAGTCATCACACAAAATAAGCACAGTTACTTCAGGAGAATTACTTATATAAGGTCAACTAAGATCTCCAGTTACAAGATACACTTTTGTAAAAGTTTGAACTGGCAAGCTAGGCTTCAGTCTTCCTGCACTGAGAAGAGAGAAGCCAGGGGTTTTTGTCATAATCATTTCAAAATTCTGTTTTAGTTATTAAATAATGACTCATTCTAAGAGAAAATAACATATTTGAGTTTGAGCATTTTACATTTGGCCTGATGAAAGGAGCTGTTCCAGAAGCTAGTGGAAATTAAACTTAATATTTCATGAGTTAAGTATATGTTGCTGTTGTTAGTTGCTATCTAGTCGATTCCAACTCGTGGTGACTCTGTGTGCACTGTAGAACTGTTCCATAGGGTTTTCACAGCTGTGACCTTTCAGATTGTCAGGCCTGTCTTCTGAGGCACCTCTAGATGAGCTAGAATTGCCAGCTTTTTGGCTGAGAGCTTAACAGTTTGCCCTGTGCAGGACTCTTAGTTAAGTCTATAGAAATACTTTTAAACCCTTTTTTTAATAAATATATAACCTCCTATTCCTTCTCTGACCTAATTCCTGAAATCTCACCCAACCCCTGACTAGCAAAGCTCAGGAGTGGGATAAGGCTCAGGAAAAAGAAGAGGGCCTGATGTTGATATTACTTGGCAATTAAAAAAAAAAAAAAAAACTTTTTGTAATACTGTTAACACCTCACCAAGAGCATTTACTCAGTATGGAGCATGGTAGCAGCACTTTAGTGCAAGAGTAACCAGACTTGCATGTAATTTTAAAATGGGTCACAGCATCTGGAAACTTTTGAAATATCTTATTTTCCCATGTGAGCTCTTCTGCGTAGGTACTTTTTTTTTTTTTTTTTTGATCATCATTTAGACAGGACAGCTAGTCTGGCTTAATGCCTGTTGACATGATGCAGGCTGCTACTTTTAAAATGCTCTTGTTCATGGAAAGAAATACATGCTATTAAATAAAGTTTGGAAATGCTGAAAATTAAACCCAAACAAACCCACTGCCTTCGAGTTGATTCCAAATCATAAAAACCCTATAGGACAGCATAGAACTGTCTCATAGGGTTTCCAAGGCTATAAGGAAATAGATTGCCTCATCGTCTTCCCTTGGAACAGCTGGTGGGTTCGAACCACTGATGTTTTAGTTAGAAGCCAAATACTTTAATGAGTACGCCACCAGATCCCCTTTGCTGAAAATTAGAAAGAAAAAAGTTACTCGTAATTTTACCATACAATATATTTTTCATAGTTAGGGGTATTTACTAAACCTTTTTTTTTTTTTTTCTTCCCCACTTTGGATAGCGTGGTAGTTAAGGTTATATGTCAGCTTGATTGGGTGTGGTTTTGAGTGGCTGGGAAGAGTACAATGAGAAAGCAGAGCAATTCTATAACTGGATACCTTAATGATGATTATCTGTGAGGTAGGAGAAATCAAAGGGGGTTAAAGCTGTAACTGGTAAGCAGCAGCAGGGCCTCACGTTAGGTGGGGAGAGGGATGTTTGGTCTTTCTGTGATATGCACAGTTTTCCTGTTTTTATCTCTGCTCAGACCTGATTACAGAGCCGTCATGTTTTTGTCCATCAAAGTCACAGAATAACCCTGAATGATATTGGTGTTCTCTGAAATTATTTATGTTAAGTAAGGAACACCTGAAGGAGCTCTGGTAGCATAGTGGCTAAGGCACTTGACTGCTAACCAGAAGGCTGGCGGTTCAAACCCACCAGCCACTCCTCAGAAGGAAGGTTGGGCAATCTACTTCCGTAGTGATACTGCCTCGGAAACCCAAGGAGGGGTTGCTATGATTCAGGTCTGACTCTACCGCACATAACAACAACAAGGAACACCTGGGCCCATGTACTATAGTGAAACCTTTGAAAGCTGAAACCATGTAAGGCAGAAACCCGTTAGAGAAGTAAAACTCAAATATTTTCCACTAAGAAGAGTGATAGAAAAGTAGTAAGACTCTTGTTCTTGTTGTTATGTGCCGTCGAGTCAGACCCGACTCATAGCGACCCCTCCTTGGGTTTCCGAGGCAGTATCACTACGGAAGTATATTGCTCACCCTTCCTTCCTAGAAATGACTGGTGGGTTTGAACCGCCAGCCTTCTGGTTAGCAGTCAAGTGCCTTAGGCACTACGCTACCAGAGCTCCTAGTAGTAAGACTATACCCTGTCAAACGTAGAAAACTTGTGACACCCAGAAAAACAAGGCAGCCCCATCAAGTTCTGGCTCTCACAGATTTCACAGTAGTTCCAGGCTAGCTCCTCCCCAACACCTGTCAGGGACTGCATTTTCCCTTCTCAGAATGTATAAAGAGCACTTCAAGTCAATACTAAAACAATATATAACCCCATTAAAAAAAAAAAGGATATGAACAATAAATCACAAAAGGAACAAAAATGAATAAATACATAAAAATATACTCAATTGTACCAATATATAGAATAATGCAAATTAAAACAGTAATACACTGTTGTTGTTATATGCCGTCGAGTTGGACCCGACTCATAGCGACCCCTCCTTGGGTTTCTGAGGCAGTATCACTATGGAAGTAGATTGCCCATCTTCCTTCCGAGGAGTGGTTGGTGGGTTTGAACTGCCAGCCTTCTGGTTAGCCGTCAAGTGCCTTAGCCACTGTGCTACCAGAGCTTCCAAAAGTAGTAATATAAATTGATACAGCCTTTTTGGAGGGCAATACTTACCATACTATTAAATGCATATACCCTTTAACTACCAAGAATTTAATTTCTAGAACTCTCTCCTAGAGAATTATATGCACAGGCACAAAAAGAGGTGTATAAAGGGATATTCATTGTGGCATGTTTGCCATAGCGAAGACTGAAAAAACAAATAAATGTCAAAAGAGACTAAACAAACTCTGGACTACCCAGGCTGTCGAATGCTATTCGATAGTATAAGTAAATTTTGGTCTTATTTAACCTTTTGTTATCATTTAAAAAAACACTTAAAATTATGTCTCTAAGTAACAACATAGGAAAATATTTATAACATAATGTTTAGCAAAGAAAACAGCATTCATAATTTTATATCTGTATGATATGTAAGTACACAATATGTATGTCAAAGCAGCACCCCACTGTCTCGGCACCATATTCTATTTTGGTTACTTTGTGCTCTTCTAACAGAAAATACCACAAATGGGATAGCTTAAACAAACAGGAGTCTATTCTCTTAGAGTTTTGGAAGCTAGAAGTCCTAGTTCAAAGTGCCAAGCTCTAGGGTCTGGGTGAAAGCCCATTGGCCTTGGGCTTCAGCTCTGTCTCTTGCTCCTGGCCCACTGAAGCTGGAGGCTTTTTCACCGAGGCAGCTGCTGGCTGCTGAGGCTGACAAACTCAAGGTCAACAAGTAAAAAGGTACAGTCCTAATATTACCAAACCATATGACAGGCCATTGATTCAAATCTGCTAAGAGTCCCAAGATCGGCAGATGGCATGGCAGGCTGCTGAATAATGACTTGGTTACATGCAGTGTTCAGGTGGGCTGAAAACTGCAGACCATTCCTAAAGCTTCCCCTTCTATACTGGGAGCAGACCACATCCCTAAGGCAGTTACTCAGCTGCTCACAGTAGATTCCACCAGGGAGTTGATTACCAGTCTCATCATGGGGAGTAACTACATCCATTGTACTCTTCCCAAAACACTTAGCACAAGCCCAAATGACGGATTAATCCTCTGCTAACCTCTTGTAACCAAGATGTCCCACACAGTTTCCCATGGTTTGCATTCTCTCCTGGAACAAGTAATAGACCCAACTTTACCTATGGATATGTTCCTGGTTTTCTTTGGCTGGTACGCCTAGGCCTTCTGGATGTTAATCCTTTATTCTGATGCATAATACTGGTATTTCCTCCTGTCTTTCTCTTGTCTCTTAACTTTGTTTCTTTGTTACAGATAATTTGAAATTTTATGTTGTTAGTTTTATCACTCTTCTCCTTTATGGTTTCTTAGCTTTGTGACTTGTTTCCTACTGCAGATCAGAAAGATATTATCTTATATTTTCTTCTAATACTTTATTTAGAAAAAAAAAAAGTTTAACCATTTAATGCATCAGGACTTTAATTTTATGTGTGGTTAATGAGGATTAACGATTTTTTTTCCAGCTCTACACACTTCAGGACTTAATTCATATGTATCACTTTCTCTAGGCAAATTTCCTTCTCCCTCTCCCCCTCCAGGCCAACACAGTCTGAGTTAGGTGTCCTTGAATTTTGTTCCCATAGCCTACATTACAACAATCACCATTTCTGTCTTAAAAGTTTGCTTGAGAGCAAGAGGGTGTTTATTGTTGTACTTCTGTGTTGCCTAAACGGGAATTTAATTCCTATTTGTTGATTGGCTATACTCCTTACTCCATCACCTTGAAACTATGGGCTCTCAGGCTGCTAACCAAAAGTCAGTGGTGGAATCCATCATCACTGTAGGAAAAAAGATAAAGCAATCTGCTTCCATATATTTTAGGCCTTTGAGGCAATTCTCCTCTGTCATATAGGGCTGCTATTAACCAGAATCAACTCTACTAGAAGGCAGTGTTTTGTTTTGTTTGTTTTTTTCTTTCTTCATAAAACAACTGTTTGTTTATGCCAAACTGAAAGCAAGCAGGCACTTAGTCCCTGGTTTGTTGCCACGGTAAGGGGTGGGCTTTTTAAGTCAGCAACATCAGTTTCCGCTGTGATTTGGCTAAGAAATTGACTACTAAAAAAAAAAAAAAGAAAGAAATTGACTACTAATTTCATTCCCCTTCACAATTTTCTCCCCACCTATTACCTTAAAACTAAAATTATGTAACTTCATGAATAATTTCTATACAGTTTCGCTAAAGCCCCTTTCCTGGACTACGGCCCACTATTCCAGCCCTAAGACTGCAGGGACACACACAGTGGAACTCCTGTCCTGGAGGGACTACCAGTATTGGCCAGAGGGACAGTGTGTGGGTCCAGGGTGACTGCAAGAGGTGGTGGAGAAAGACTAGGTGCCTGGGTGAAAATCAAAAGTTCCTGTCTTTTTGTTCATCCCTGTCCTGTGCACTGAGGGTTGGGTGGGTCTGGCTCTTCCCACACAGTTGCGGGGATAGATTCAGCCCATGTAGTGCTACCAGCACTTGTGCACCGTACCTGGGAAGGAAGATCTGAGACCAGGAGTGGCATGTTACTTGTGGGAAATGTGGTCTTGGGGCCTGCTGTGCCTCAAGTCTGAAATGGACCCTGAGAGGTTGCCCCCTGTAAAATTGCAATCTCAGTCACTTGCTTTTGAGGGAAAAGCTGTTGTACTCCTTACTGATGAGACATGGAAGAATAAATGAATGGGCAGCTGTTGATAATCTGAAGTAGAATTTGATGGTGTTGTTAGTGACGTTGAGTCAACACCAACTCATGGCGACCTTAACTATAAAGAGAGAGTTGACCTTTCCTGTGAGGTGCAAGAAGGAAGAAATAACTGCTTGAATCCCTGTGGTAAACTGAATAATGACCCACAGAATTATCCAGGTCCTAATCCCCAGAAACTGTAAATGTTACCTTATGCAGCAAAATTTAAAATTTTGAGATAAGAGACTGTCTTGAATTATTTGAGTAGGCCCTAAATGTAATCACAAGTGTCCTTTTAAGACAGAGGCAGAAGGAGATTTGACTACACAGAAAAAGAATGCAGTTGACCACTGAAGTGAGATGCTGTGCTCGTGACACTGAAGATGAAGGGAAGGGGCCAAAAGCCAAGAAATGCAAGGAATGCAACTCTAGAAGATGAAAAATACAAGAAAATGCTGAACTGTTTTGGAATTCTGGCCTCCAGCACTATTAGAGAATAAATATGTATTGTTTTAAGCCACTATATTTGTGATGACTTACTACAGTAACCATGGGAATCTATTATGATTCAAAATGGCAAAGAGCCTTGGACCCATGGACCCATGAAGTCGGTAAAGAGGACATACTCAGTTGTGTACAACAGTCCAGCTTAAGCCATGTTACCCCTCCCACTTCCCGTCCTTTTCCTCCTCCACCTCCTAATAATTACTAAGAGGCTAGTTTAGTACTGATCATAGTAATGGAGTTAAAGGATTTCATTCTTTCCTTACTGAATCCCTTTAATAATTGAGTTCCTAATTTAGTGGTGACCCTGGCAGCATGACAAATGGAAAGAATAAGGCTTTGGCCTTAGAAAAACCTAGATTCAAGTCCTAGCTCTGTCATTAAGTCTGAACTAATCAAGTTACTTCTCTGTTTTCTTATCTAGGATGCAAATCAGATTACTGGAATAATGCACCTAACACATGGTAGAAGTGGCATTTGTTTCAAGGTCTTGAATTTGGCTTCTCTCAGGTCCCCAAATGTCCCTGAATTGTAGCTGAAGAACTAAAAAAGGAAGAAGCACAACTGGAAATTTTCTGAGGAAATTGTGGAGAAAATCTTTTTCCCTTAGATGGTCAGCAGGATTATGTAACAGGAATTTGTAATGCAAGTATGTACACTGAGATGGGTTTTATTTTCCACAGAGCTTTTGTATGCACAGGCTGTATTTCTGAGAGTCTGTATCTCTCTTTTTAGAAATGGCATACAGTTGCTATTTGAATTAAGTAATGCCTTTAGGGCCTGACATTGGAACTAGAAGAGAGTAAACAAAAATATGTGTATACTGTAAATCATATTGTTAGCATAAACTATCTGGTGTGGCCCAACATCCCAGGTATACAACGATGGGCTCATCAGGCAGGACATTTCCAGGGCTTAGAAGTCATTTCCTAGGAGGTGATCAAGGGACAGTTCTTTCTTTGGAATGTGTAAGGAGTGAGCATCCCGAAACCACTGAGTTAACCCTTTGCTGCTGCAAAAGAGGATGTGGGGGTGGTGTCCTCCCATGTCCTCTAACTTCTCAGGGGGAGCGGAGGATCAAGAACAAGGCTGATTCCTATGAGATGGAGGTCAGACATGCCACCACCCTCTAACCTTTTTGTAATTCTAACAACAACTATCCCTTCCACAGCACCCTCTACTTCTCTTCTGGGCTCAAAAATTCATTACAGAGGCCAAACAGAACTCAGAGACACTCATGATTAAGGGGTTTATGAAGGAAGTGACAAGTTACAATTCAGATTCAGGAACACTCAGGATTCAATTCTTCGATCAGGACAGCCTCCCCTCTCCCATGCCCACAGGCACACCTCTCTTTAGTCCTCAGCCTCTCAGTCTGGCCTCTGCCCTGCTTGGGCAAATGTTACAAAGCTCTTTAGCTCTGTTCATAGGTGTACCCCATTCCACCATTCCACCAGCAAGGCTCCTGCCCAAAGGAACTCAACTTTCTTATTCCCTGGACTGGCAGTCCTGCCACTGTCTCATGCCTCTTGGTTCATCAGAGGTTCTGCTTCCTCTGCTGCAGTCTCTCTGCTATCTCTTTGCTGTCTCAGCACAAGGGTATATGGGGGGGGGAGGGGAATGGCAAAACTGACCAATCCCCATGTTAGGCTTCCATAGACATTATTTGCATGGCTCACCCCCACAAGGGTGCCATGTACCTTCTTTACATTAGTAACAAGCTATCCAGTGCCCTGGGTGTGCCACAAGCACCTCATATTTGCATAGTCCCACCCACTCATTTGGTAGGAGTTTCAAAGACTGTGGCTAGAAGAATCATGTTAAGTAATTCACTGTACCACCACTGCCCAGTTCCTGTTTTCTTGATGTTATGAACTATTGGAGTATAACCAAGTCATGTTGAGCATGCCTGAAAACTGGAGATAGAAGATAGGGCAACAAAGGTGAGTAGAGATTGGAAGATTCTTCAGCTAATTCTCTGTATCCTATCTTTCAGTAGATCATACCTCTAGCTTGAAGCCAAAACCTTTTGAGAAATTTCTTACTGTTCCTTGTTCTTGTTAGGTTCCATATAGTTGGTTCCGACTCATAGCAGCCCTATGTACAACGAATGAAAGTTCTGTACCAGCCTCACAGTCATTGCTATGCTTAAGCCCAGTGCTGCAGCCACTATGTAGTGCCTTCCAATCTGAGAGGCTCATCTATATCACTGTATCAGACAATGCTCCACTGCTATTTATAAGGTTTTCTTATTGTTCCTTAACCACTACCAAACCTACTGCCATCGAGTCCACTCTGACTGACAATAACTCTGGAGGACAAAGAAGAACTACTCCATAGGTTTTCCAAGGCTATAAATCTTTACAGAAGCAGACTGCCTTATCTTTCTTCCATGGAGCATCTGGTAGGTTCAAACTGCCAACCTTTTGGTTAGCAGCCAAATGTCTTAACCAGTATGTCACCAGAGTTCCTTAAAGCCTCTGAAAAAGGACTCTCTCTTCTCATTACCCTCCTCATTTTCCTCAGGTCTATGTTTTAGACTAGTTTTCCAAGAAGACTTGGCCCTGAATGCTACAGTAAGAAGGAATGGTCTTCAGGTCACAATCCAACAACAAGACCAGGAAGTTCTCATGAGGTTGGTGTCACTGAAAAATGGAACCATGACCTAAAGGACTACCATAAGAAGAGGAGTCACAATACCTATATCCCAGATTCCAGTAAGGCCCAGGTAAGTAAGTGTGTGAAAATGTTTCCATAGTTTAAGCCTACAGTGGTAGTTAAATTGTTGTGTATCAACTTGGCTGGACCATGGTTTTGAGTGACTGGGCAGCTGAATGTAGTTATTCCCCATGATGAGATTGTAGTCACCTCTATGGTAGAATTTGCTGTGAGCAACTAAGTAGTTGCCTTCAGGGTGTGGCCTGCTTACAGTATATAAGGAGAAGCTTTGAGAAATATTTCTAGCTTTTGGGACCATTGGATCCTGTATTTGGCTGAGTCTTCATTTCTGGTTCCTGGACTTGAACTAGTGCCTGTTGATATTGAGACTGTTCCTGACTTGAACCAGTGGTCTGCCAACACTTGGAAGTGTTGTCTACCAATCTTGGAATTGTTGCCTTCACAGTGATTGTGCATTTTACCTGTCGACCTTGGGTTTGTCAGCCTCAATAGCCACCAGCTATGTGAGTTAGAAGCCTCCCACTCCAGTGGATATGGAACAAGAGGCAGAGCAGCTTCTAGAGTCAGCACTCTGAAATCAGATTTCTAGCCTCCTAAAACATAAGAGAACAAATCCCTGTTTGTTAAGCGATCCACTTGTGGTATTTCTGTTACAGAAGCACTAGAGAACCAAGACACCCACTATAGACTAACAGTAAGTAATAGTACAGTGGAAGACATCTATTCCTCTGCCCCACCCAAAACTTCTTAATCTCATTTTCTGAGAGACAATCCAGATCAGGGTCACCCTAGTTTCCAGTGTGCCTACAGCCCCCCATGGTAAGGTCTTAAAGGCAAAATAACTTTCTAGAACCAATTTTATGAATTCTGTATCTGAACTTCAAGTTAAAGATAAAGAATACATTTTGTCTTCCTAGGACTTCCTTAGGAGCTCTGGTAGCATAGTGGCTAAGGCACTTAACTGCTAACCAGAAGGCTGGTGGTTCAAACCCACCAGGCACTCCTCAGAAGGAAGATTGGGCAATCTACTTCCATAGTGATACTGCCTCAGAAACCCAAGGAGGGGTCTCTATGAGTTGGGTCCGACTTGATGGCACATAACAACAGCAACAACAGCACTTCCTTGGGAGCTCTGGTAGCATAGTGGCTAAGGCACTTGACTACTAACAGGAAGGCTGGTGGTTCAAACCCACCAGCTACTCCTCGGAAGGAAGATGGGGCAGTCTACTTCCATAGTGATACTGCCTCGGAAACCCAAGGAGGGGTCGCTATGAGTCGGGGCCGACTTGACAGCACATAACAACAACAACAGGACTTCCTTAGGGGAGATTGCCCCTCTAGTGATGAAGAAAATCAAGGTATCACTAGTTTCTACTTATATCAGCCAACTTCCTAGTTTCTCTTTCTTCCTGCTGAAGTTATTACTAGAGTCCAGAAAATGAGGGAAGCTGTAGGTGAAAGGGAGCCTTGGTGGCACAATGGTTAAGTGTCCAGGTATTAACCAAAAAGTTGGTGGTTTAAACTCACCAGTTGCTCCACAGAAGAAATATGTGACAGTTTGTGTCCATAAAGATTACAACCTTGGAAACCCTCTTGGGCAGTTCCTACTCTGTCTTGTAGGGTTGCTATGAGTTGCAGTCAACTTGATGGCAATGGGTTTGGTTTTTAGTGGGTTTGTCTGTGAAAGAGAAAAATAAGTGACAGCACCCAACAACAACAACTGCCTGTCTCCTAGGGACTAAGACCAGATGTAGCAAAAGGCAAAAGAGTAGATGGGGGTTTACCTTTAAAGCTTTTATAATTTCCATGATTTCTAAATCTTCATGCATAGACATGAGAAAATAGACATTTTAAACTGATGATTGCACAATCTTATTGGCTACCATATAATAAACACATTGCTGAGAATATTCTTGCCACCATTATGAAACAATTGTTCCAGTCAAGAAAGAAGGAGTATCAAACTTCAATAACAAAATTATTTTTTACCTACAGAAATTTTTGTAGCAATAGGAGTATGGCTATAAAACCTAAACATCATTGAGAAAATATAATACTTCATTACTTCTTATTTTTGCTCAAGTGATACCTTGCTTTTCCTTTAATAGCTAGCACTATCATAAGTGTGGTTTCCAAAAGGGAGACAAACTTGTCTGTCTGTTTGTCCTACCATGGTGATGTGTTGATGTGAGTTTTGAGGCTAAGCCACTGGTGTTTCAAACCCAGCGGGATGCACATGGTATGCAGGTATCAGCC
>NW_006921632.1:4880547-4890913 GCF_000298275.1 Orycteropus afer afer
ATTGTTCTTTTGAAAGCATCACTACCTATGGATGGGACCTGATGATAATCTTGTTCTTTCCAAACCTACATGACCCTATGCCTGTGGTTTTGCTTATCAGTGTCCATATGGGGCAAGATAAAATAATCGAAACTTTGAATGAATATTGGTGGGGTAAATTTTTTGAAACTGATGAGTATAACACCAGTCAGTGCTGGTTTTGGCCCAGTTATAACCCTGGAAAGCACCTTCAAGTACATTCACAAAATACCCCCTGCCCTCTGCCTATGCTTGAATGGCAGTTAAATTTGATTCAGCTCCCCCAAACATGTGGATACAAGTATGTTTTTTAAATAGTATGCTTATTCTTACACTGAGTGGAAGATTTTCCATATAAAATGCTACTACTGCTTTGGTGACCAAGAAATTATTCTGGTAGCGTAGTGCTTAAGGCACTTGACTGCTAACCAGAAGGCTGGTGGTTCAAACCCACCAGTCACTCCTCGGAAGGAAGGTTGGGCCATCTACTTCCGTAGTAATACTGCCTCGGAAAACCAAGGAGGGGTTGCTGTGAGTTGGGTCTGACTTGATGGCACATAACAACAACAACAACAACAACAACTGCTTTGGTGACCAAGAAATTATTAGAAAATAGTATTATCACTTGGGGAGCTCCAAAAACTCTGCATTGAAGAGGGTACTCACTTTACTAGTGAGTGATTCAAGAGATACAGAAAAATTTTCCAGTTTATTAAAGATTGTACTGCCCGTATCACCCGTAATCATCTGGCTTGGTGGGGAAAAAAATTGGTGTAATTAAAACATAAATAGCCAAATTTTGTGAGTCCTTGACCCTGCCATAGACTAAAATTCTTCCCTTAGTCTTCTTAATTTGAGCTCTATTTCATGTGGAAAGTAGAAACTCATTTCTTATGAGATATTAACTTGCAGACCCACATCCTTACCATTTATGACTTACAGGGACCTCAACTTAATATGACAAGATATATTTAAATATTGCCAATCTTTGATGCATTATTCAAAACTTCGTATTTCCAAAATATAGAAGCTTTTAATAAATGATGAACCTAAATCTCTGTTATTACCCAAAGTTTTCTCAGGTGATTTTGTCTTTTGGAAAAGGTATCAACTGAAGTATTCCTTAGAATATCACTGGAAATGATGCTATTTAGTGATCCTCACCAACCCTGTGTCCCTAAGCTAGAAGAAGTGAGCTTTTGGGTCTATCTCTGACAGCTAAAGAAGCCCAAAGAATCTGCCTGGACTTGTGAACCCATTGGGAAATTACAGATCACCCTGAAACACCAACACAGCCAGAAGCATGTAATTTTGGAATTAGGCAGCTCTTCTCAGGATCATGCAACAGAACCCATGTAAGTTCTTAAAATCTTTGGACTTTCCTTTATGGTTTTTCTATTCTTTTGTTGATGACATAATTGAATTATTGTGGTATAATTCCTGCTTTGGGAGCTCTGGTAGTATAGTGCCTAAGGCACTTGACTGCTAACCAGAAGTCTGATGGTTCAAACCCATCAGCCACTCCTCAGAAGGAAGGTTTGGCAATCTACTTCCATAATGATACTGTCTTGGAAACCCAAGGAGGGGTCGTTATGAGTCGAGTCTGACTCAATGGCACATAACAACAACAACAACAATTCCTGCTTTAATACTTTATTCTTCCCGTACAAGTAACTGAAAGCTTTTATTTGGTAGTGCCAGTTGTTAAAGTTTAATACTTACTGCCTTTGATATAGCCTTATTCTATCAACTTGGATATATTAACCGGTGACTTAATCAGTGTGAAATATTTCATGTTTGTAACCTTTTTTTAAAATTTTTTTTTTTTTTAACCACCTTTGCTTCTGCCAAGCCTTGGAAATAAAATGCTTTCATTTGATTTGGCCAATCAGTAGTTGTTGTTGTTGTTGTTATGTGCTGTTGAGTCGGCCCTGACTCATAGCGACCCCTCCTTGGGTTTCCGAGGCAGTATCACTACGGAAGTAGGATTGCCCAACCTTCCTTCCGAGGAGTGGCTGGTGGGTTTGAACCGCCAGCCTTCTGGTTAGCAGGCAAGTGTCTTAGCCACTATGCTACCAGAGCTCCCAATCAGTAGTTAGTGCTGCTAATTTAACTGACTGTTAGATCTTGCATCTTTCCCCATAAATGGTACATGAAAACTCAGATCCCCTAGCTTGTGCTGAATTACAGCTCTATGTCCCTTGTAATTGTTGATTGTAGCATCACCTTTAAACAATCTGTATGTGTTATACTATGGCTTTTCCCTGGATTACTGACTTCGCCCCAAGTTCCTGATTTTAACTTAATCTTTATCAATATAGCTCCAAGGCTGCTTGGACCCTCCCTGAAAAGTCCATATGCATTTTTAGTCTCATATATCAAGTTCCCTAGATTTTAAATGAGTCTTCTCACAGCTAACATAAATTAATAGTCTAGCTTGCCTGACTCCAGCAAATGAGGAAAAAAAGATCTTTGTACTCTATTTAAAAAACAATAATTCTACAATTAGGATGCTTACCCATTTGACAATTGCTTTGACAATTAATTGGCTTGACCAGGTTAATAACCACCCCCCTCCCCCAATATACTACCATGATTTGTGCTCTTCATGAGTATGTATTCTTGTATGGGTGATCAAAATACCCTGTTATTGATATACCAAACTCAAATAATACACCTTACACTTAGGCATCTCCCTGTCTGGATGAATGGAACATAACAGGCCAACGCACTCTAGGCCATTTAGGCATCCCATAGGAAATATATTACTATAATGAAAGTGTTCATTGGGTCAGCAGTTTAAAAATATTGACCCAGACAAAGAGATCAATGGACAATTATGGGTATTACAAGCCTATCCAATTTAGACCTGGGATGGGATACAGATTTTTAAGATCATTCTTTTGTTTTTATGGAGTAGCTGAATTATAACAGATATCTGAAATTTGTCAGCCTCCGTTGAAAAAACCATTAATGAAATTGTTGATAGAATGGCAGCCTAGGAGGAATCTTTAAACTCCCTTGTAAAAATGGTTTTACATGACAGAATAGCCTTTGACTTTCTTTTAGCCCAATAAGGAGATGTTTTTGCTATAGCAAACTCTTCTTGTTGCACGTGGATTAACAGTACCCATGAGGTTGAACAACATATTGAGAAAATTCATCAAAAGGTATCTTGTCAAACATAGAAGACTCAGAATCTGAATCCTCTTGGTTTGATATTTTCAGCTGTTTACCTACAGGCATTGGATGCTGGGTTAGATCTGTATTTCTAATAAGATTAATGATATTAATTATTGTGGTAATTATTGGAATAATCAAATGTTGCATTGTATAACCAATGTTATGATGCAAGAAGTCCAATTTAATGCCTCTGGAGAGAATTATGTACATAGATGAGACCATTTCCCAAATAGAGTCAACTTCATACCCTAAGCCAGTCTTTGGAAAAGCCAAGTTGTTCCTCTAATTTAGCCTTACTCAATATAGAATGCTCACCTAAGATCAGAGAAATTGAATGCTAAGCCATAGCAAGGTAAAGAGGTCAGATGTTGCCTGACTACTAAACAGTAGTATCAGGGGTCTTAAAGGCTTATGTAAATAAGTATCCATCTAAGATATCACTTGGCATAGCTGCAAGTTCCTTCAGTAGAAAGCATTCATGTAATAGTGATCAAAGGATATTAGTGAAATCCTTGATCAAAAGGAGGGAATATGTGAAAGTTCCAAAACTGAAGCATTTGACTCACATCAAAATGATCAGCCCATATCTTAGCCTCAACTCCATCTTAGTCTTTGCTTATTTCCTTTGCCATCATCAAAACTTTAGATACGTAAGTACATAACAAAGGATTGCCCCTGTGTGGTGTAGTAAATTACCTGGTATGGCTTTTCTAGTCATAAGTCTTTGTAAGCTCCGTGGTGGAATTTGCCATGAGCAACTGAGTAGCTCCTGATTGTTAAAGTTATCCACCTGGGGTATTTCTTTTGAGAGTGGCACAAAGCAATCTTCTGGGAAGTTCTCTCTCTCTCTCTCTCAGGTGTATAGAATTCTGATGTTGGATTAGTTAGTTTGGCCACTCGGCCAGGCTCAAAAGGAGCCCTTCTAGAGGCAGAAGGATTCTCTCTGACTGCTGGCTGAGAAAGATGTGCTGCTGAGAGAAACATGTTCCTGAGAGAAACATGCTCCTGAGAGACATGAGAGACACATGCTCGCTGAGAGAGACACAGGAAACATGCACTGCTGAGAGAGACACTAAGAGACATGCACTACTGAGAGAGCAAGGTGCTACTGAGACTACCAGCTGCTGAATGAGATGGCCAGCTGCAAGACACTGAATGTGTTTCTGAACTTGAATTGTAGTCTGGTGCTTTCCTAATAAAACCCATAATCTGTGATTTCTGTGTGGCCACTGCAGAAAATTATTGAACCCAGCAGAGAGGTGGTGGGTGCTGTGGGAGGAATGGTTGGTGTCAGGGTTAGTGAAAGGGCTGAAGGGAGGCAGCTTGTCTGGCCTTGCAGGGATAGGCCTTGGACTATTGATGGTGATTCTGTCTTCCTTTTGTGGGTTTAGAAGAGGTCAGAAGATGCGGCCTCCCTGCCCCTTTGGCACCCTGAGGCTATCAAACCCTTAGACAGACTTAAATAGCAAAAGAAATGTTTTTCTCTGTGGTTAAGCTAAAGATTTGGAAAGAATGTTCCTAAGTATAAGGGTCTTGACACAGACTCTTATCAGAAATTCCATCAGCAGCCCTCAGGAAATATTTCAAGATAATTGCCTTATGAACACCCTATCAAACCTCCCTTAGTCACATATTTAAACTAACCACATTCATGTTTCCAACCAATCACAGTAAAACCCCCACTTCAAGTAGTCCCACCTCCAGATTCCCTGATCTTGCAAATTCCAAACAGAATGTTGTGCCTTTAATTCTTAATTTTACCTTATAAGTATGCTTCTGTTACACTACCATTTTGGAAGACTTAATTTCACTTTATGAGATCAGACATATCCCAGTTTTGAACTATTTGTCCCTTTGATAAATCTCTTTCCTTTTATTTTAATAGAGTGTGCATCTTACTTATTGACAGTTGTCTGAGTCCCTCTAAAGAAGGGCACGGTGCCTGTCAGGCAGCTTTTTCCCTACTGCTACTCCTTCCCCTTCTTTATTTTAACCTGTGAGTTATTCTCCAGTGTTACTTTCCCCTTATTACTATTCCTACACTACACCATAAAAGACATTATATAGGTGTTTGATATTTTACTTAGCAGTTTATCTATTTTAGAATAATTGGATTGCTGTTAATTTAAAATTAATTTAATTATTAGAAACAATATGTGATTCAGGGTACTATAAGATGAATATTTCCAGAAGGAAATTTATTTTAATCTGGA
Source organism: Orycteropus afer afer (assembly GCF_000298275.1). NCBI lineage: Eukaryota > Metazoa > Chordata > Mammalia > Tubulidentata > Orycteropodidae > Orycteropus > Orycteropus afer. The sequence goes on from NW_006921632.1 coordinate 4,885,962, forward strand.
TCTCAGTGATTGGAATAGGTTAAAAAAAAAAAATACGTGTTAATAGAGACATCCTAAATCAGGATTACCCTCTCCTGGCTAATCCAAAAGTGACTGCAAAAAGAAGATTTAGGGTGAGAGAGGGCCTTTGAGGCACATTTCTGTATACCAGGGAGAGCTGGCCTGGAGCTGCCAGGTTACCCAGGATGATCTGAATAAGATCTATGGGGACATCTCCTGGACACTTGCCCTTTGATCACTCTTTTAATAAATCCCAGATGCTTCTGAATCCTCTTTGGACTGTCATCCAGCGAGTCCCTGTATGCATCTTCCTAACTAATCTCCTGAGACTCATTTAAAGTAAAAGCAAACTCAGGCTGGGTTTAATTGATCTGAGGTAAAGCTGCCTGTGGGGACTTCCACATTTTAAACCTCTGGGGATCTGTAAGTAGCAAATGCTAATAAGGCCCCTGAGGGTCTCAGGCTCTACTCTGTTTCCCTCCCCTAAGGGCTATTCCTGCAAGCACAGAAGAAGGGGGAAAAATGAGGGCACAGACTGGGAAGAGTCTGGGTGAGACCCAAGTGTTTTCTCAGAATGTGTACACTACTGGGCTTCCCCAGGGAGAAAAGTTTCAAGTTCAAAGTAATTTCTATTGGCCTAACTGGGACGTGTTAGGCAATGCTCAATATCATGATTCTTTGGGGGAATGGTAGGATCTTATTTGAGATTATTAAAGCTGGAAAAAGTTCAATCCATTATTTGTATCTTTATTATACTTCAGAAAGTGAAGTTTGGCAAGCACATTTTCTAGACAAAGAACCTTTGCAATGAGATTGGAAAACTTCTTTCAAACAGGTTAGCCTCCTACCCAGGAGGCTGTTATCCAGGAAAGTTATCCAAGGACCCAGTCAATGCAGAGTTCTTCCCTTCACTATAGAACGGGGAAGTAGTCATGTAATTGTCTCATTATTTCATTCAAAATATATATTTAGTCTACTATGTGCCAAGCAGGGTGCTGAGAATTGTGAGGGACTGTTGAATAAAAATATGATATTTGCCTTATGATAGATAAGAGAGTAAGAATCTAAGAAGAACAATCATTACAAGAGGTACAAGAGTGCAGTACCACAAATGAGACACAAACAGAAAACAGAAGATGTTTAGCAGTGGAAGACTATACTCAATTTTGGACTTGAGAGGCAAGGAGAAGCCTCAGAGAAGATTGGACATTTAGCTGTGTCTTAAAACTTTGAAATGTTCTCTCCTTTCTGTTCCCATGACCACTCCCCTGTACAAAACTTTCATTATCTTGATACTTTTTTTAATCTGAAAAGTATATTTTACAAATCTACAAGGCCAGATGTAGGGATGTGCCCATGAACAACAAAAACATTATCCTTGTCTTCACAGAGTTTGCATTCTAATTGTAGAGACAAGTAAACAGACAAATAATAGTTATAGAATCAAGCAAAGACCTAGGTAGACAATAGCCATAGTGGACACCTTTAGAGAGAAAGCATCTCAGAGAAAACAACATATAAGTTGATACTTAAGGGATGTTAAGCTGTGTTAAGCTAACAAGCTAGTGATGGTTAAGGTTATGTGTCAACTTGGCTAGGCCCAGTGATCTAACAGATATTATGTAATCATCCTCCATTTTGTGATCCGATGTGAAAGGGGAATGTGGCCTGCATTCAATGCATAAGGATGCTCTGACAAAGTTTGCTGTCTGTCCTGCATTTGATCCTGCATTTGCCTCATTATCCTCTTACCTCTGGTTCTTGGCATGTGAGCCAGTAGCCTGCTTCTTGACCTGCAGATTTTGGATTTGCCAGCTTCTGCAACCCCGTGAGCCAGCCTACCACTAACCCACAGATTCAGAGCTTTTAAGTTGTGGTGTTGGTGAAAAATATGGAAAGTACTATGGACTTCCAGAAGAACTAACAAATCTATCCTAGATGAAGTACAGCCAAAATGCTCCTTGGAAATGAGAATGGCCAGAGTTCATCTCACCTACTTTAGTCATGTTGTCAGAAGTGACCATTCCCTGGAGAAAGATACCATGCTTGGTAAAGTGGAGGATCAGCAAAAAAGGGGAAGGCCCCCAACGAGATGGATTGACATAGTGGCTGCAATGATGGGCTCAGGTATGGCAAGGATTATGAGGCTGGCGCAGGACCAGGCAGTCTTTCATTCTGTTGTACATAGGGTCACTATGAGTCAGCTGACTCTACCTAGTAATAACAACAAGCTTCCACAATGATGTGAGCCATTAAAAAAAATATATATATATATATATTTAGATATACACTTCTAGAGAACTCAGCCTAAGATAACTGGGTAACAAGAGTGGTTCTAGAGAAAAAAAAATCTTAAGGATGAGTTTCTGAATTAGTTCTCAAGCCTGGCTAGACTTAAAGGCACTAATGACTGTATCTCCAGTAGTAAAGAGGGCACTGCTAATTCATGGTATGAGGTAGTGATAGAGATATGCAAAATACCACCACCATTGGATCAATATTTGTGAGAGACAAGGCACTGGGTAATTGCATAGTTGCTATTTTTCTATAATTTTGTCAGAATGAGTATAAAGAAACTGGTTGGTTGGTCCTACTTTCACTAGACAAAGAAGTGAAAGAAAGGGATGAAGTCAAGATTTCAGTCACACTTTAAGCCCCACATGAAGGACCTGAATGTTGCTGAAGTTGTACCAAATGTGGGTCCCTGCATGGTGCACAGTCAGGCCAAAAGTTTACAAACCAAGTGATTAAGAGGAGAGAAAATTATTTATTGCAAAGCAGCAATGCAAGGAGACAGGGGCCAGTACCCAAATCTGACTCCCTGAATCCAGGTCAGGATATAGTTTTATAAGCTTCAGGAGAGGGGGGTTATACATATTCATAAAAACTTCAGAAATTTGGGTGTGAATTAACTGGGGATTGGCTGAGGCTTCGTTTACCTTGGTTTAAAGGGACAGTTGATTTTTAATACAGTGTGCTTGCACACTAGATGAGTCACATAGGCTTCCTGTCATCAGTTTATCAGACTTAGGCAGCTTCCTGTCATCAGCTGATCAGAGCTTAGGCAGAGGGGAGAATGTCAGTTCCCAGCAATTTGTTCCTGTTTGTCTCACCGCACATGTCTGTGGTCCAAGGTTAATTTTCAGGTTGTCTCCTGAGACACATTAATGTACTTATCACCTATTTCTACAGGGATAGCATGTAAAGTGTGTAAATTGACCTTTCATTCCATTCGGTTCTTAAGGAAGTGAGTTCTTATATTTGCTTATTTGTCTCCAACTGGGGTCCTATCTGTCTTAACCAGGGTGGGGGAATAGTTGAGCTTTCATCCTATTCAGTTCTTAAGGAACTGAGTTATTATGTTTACTTACCTGTCTTCAACCAGGGATGCAGGCTGAATTTTGACTCCACTTGGTTTCATTGCCACATGTGCCCTGAAAGAAAGCCTTATTTTTATAGTAACAGAGCTGGTGTTGCTAAAAAACAAACCTAGAGTCTTATTGTAAGAGTAACTGGATTAAAACACCAGTTGAATTTGCAACTTTGAATGTTGTCTGAAGTTAAAGTGAGGGCAATGATTGGGAAGAAATAGGATCCAGAAACTTGGAATGAGGACATATGGACAGACAATGAGGAAATTGGGGACATTGAGTCCCTAAATTCATTGAATCACTTCTGCCAACAAAACCAGTTTTCTTCCTTCCTTTTGAAGAGATTACTCCAGTTTTATCATTCGTCAGCACATAACAACAACAACAACCCTCCCCAGTAACACCATTATCTCTTCCACTTGAATCTGATGAGAATAATTCACCTGTTTGAGAGTCTTTGAGATATCACCTGCAGAGGCACCTGGACATTGCCTGGAACACTGCCTAAAGCAGATAACTTACAAACCATTGCTGAATGTCCCCAGAATCCACCCCCCATTACCCAGTTTTGCTCCTAGACCTATAACTAAAGTCTTGGTGAACCCAAAGAGGTGAAATAAAAAGTGTGACCCAGGAAGAGGTATACTATACTCCAAAAGAAGTGCTTGATTTTTCTAATACAAGCAGTCCCCAGATTACAAATGAGTTCCATTTCTAAATATGTCTTTAAGTCAAGTTTGTACATAAGTTGGAACAGTTATGTACAGTTCATATCTAACCTCAGCTAGTCAGATGTTTGTCTCACTTTAGTTAAGTGCTGTCAAGTCAGCTCCAACTCATAGTGACCCTATGTACAACAGAATGGAACATTGTGTGGTCCTGCACCATACTTTCTATGAATAAAAAATGTTACAGAAACACTTCCAAGTACACTAAAACATCTTTAACATAATAATACAGTAATCATGGGAATGCAGAAGATGATATCCTACTAACAGACCACACCAGATCCCTCTTTCAACAGAGATTTTGAGAAACCAAATGAAACAGATACAAATAATTATCCTGGAGTTAAGAGCATCTAATGAGAAGATAAAGTATTACATTGAGTGAAGGCAGGAAAGGGAACAAGTTCAGTGACTGGGGGTGGGGGGAACGACTGAAGAGAAGTCATTACAAACACAAAGGAGGTCAAAGAGGGAAAAAAAGAAAAAAGAAAAAAAACACCCAAATGGAACCCACAGGCATTAAAGACATAAGATAGACGGATAGGGAAGATTTCAAGGTGAGAGATCCTATAGGGAAACAAATCAGACCTCCGATAGCTTAAGCCACCTCAGAGCCCAGGAAGGGGAAGAAAAACTGTCCCTAAATAAACCAAACCCTAAATTGGACCCATAGCAGTGGGCTCAAGTCCAACTCTTACCAGTTCTTTTTAGCACAAAGTGGAACTGAGTCCTGGGGTTTGGGGACTTGTGGATATTTGCAGAGGAGGGCTGCCCTTTCTCCCGCAGGGTGGCTGTTGCGTTTGAACTGCAAGGCTTTGATTGATGGCCAAATGTTGTTGTTGTTGTTAAGTGC
>NW_006921632.1:4891653-4897900 GCF_000298275.1 Orycteropus afer afer
CCACGTTTTTCTTCATATAGTCCAGCTTCTCGGATTATTTGCTCAGCATATAGATTGAATAAGTGTGGAGAAAGAATACAACTCTGACGCACTCCCTTCTTGGCCAAATGCTAACCTTAAAAAACTACTCCAAACAGACCCAGGGGCTGTAGTTGTTCTTCTCCCACGGCTGCATCACTGGCTGATTGTTCTTACAGTAAGCACAAAAAAAAAGCTTTAGGCTTCTCTCCTGGAGGTAATTTCTTGTGCCAATCTCTTTTTTAGGCAGGTGAGCACTCCAGTGAATGAGTAGAATTCTGCCACAACTACCAGCTCCCAGGGCTGCTGGCTGAACGTAACTAGAAAAATCCCTCCTCAATTATCTTACCCGTTCTTTGTTTTTCTATTTTCCTCTTGTCCAGTTTTTCTTCCTTTCTATCTGATCATTTACCCCTTTACTTCTTCGGTGTCTTTCATTTTTACCCAACAGTCATCCCTCTCACCCCGTTTTGGTTCTCTAGTACTACTATAACAAACATAACAAAAATGGGTGGCTTTAACAAACAGGGATTTCTTTTCTTACAGTTTAGGAGGCTAGAAGTGCAAGTTCAAAGTGCCAGCTCTAGGGGCTGGGTGAAGGCCCTTCAACCTTGGGTTTTAGCTCTGCCTCTTGCTTCCAGCCCAGTGAAGCTGGAGGCTTCTCTTAACTCAGGCAGCTGCTGGCTGCTGAGGCTTACAAACCCATGGTCAACAAGTAAAATGGCTCAGTCCCAAGATTATTAAGCAACATGGCAGGCCATTAGTTCAAGCCCAGAAACAGTCTCAAGATGGGCAGGCAACATGGCAGGCTGCTGAATGAAGACTTGGCTATGTGCAGGGTCCAAGCATGCCAAAAAGCTCAGACCTTTCTCGCAGGTCTTCTTATATACTGGAAGCAGACCACATTCCTAAGGCAGCTACTCAACTGCTCACAGCAGATTCCACCATGGAGTTGAGTACCAGTCTCATCATGGGGAATCACTACATCCAGCTGCCCAGCCACTCTAAACCAGGCCCAGCCAAGTGGACACATAACCTTGACTACCACCTCCCCCAACACATATTTTTGCTTTCTCTCTTTTTCTTTTATTCTTCCCTCCTATTTCTTATTATCTATTTTTATTCTATATTTTCACCTCTCCTTCTCCTTTGCTTTCTTTTTTTCACTCTCTTTTTTTCCTATCTCATCCAATGGGAGGAATACATTAACTCTCCACTAGTCAGCCATATCTACTACACTGGCCATCTCATCCAACAGACAAGTAACACCAACACCTCCTGTACCACAGGTTCGATGACAGATGGTGGACAACATTTGCTCATCCCGACTGCAACTTCTATTCATGACAGAGACCTGCACCCACATTCCCACCAGTTATTATACCAACACAGAGAAAGCTGGAAAGTGACCTAGTACAGTCAAGCTAATAACCAAAGAGATACACCTGTTCACATTACCAGGTATATTAAAACATAAAACCAGGGTGAAACAAGTCAGCACATAACCAAGAAATAAATACAATAACTTCAAAATGTCTATGAGACAAAAGGCAACTTCAACCCAAATAAACAAAAAAACAGGACAAGCTAGTAGAAAATAGAGTCCAAACTAAAGAATTAGGAAATTTCCCCAAGGAAGAACAAGTAATAGAACTACCTGATAAGGAATTCAAAAGACTGTATATAGATTTAGATATCTATATAGATAGAGAGATATATCCTTCCAAGAGCTCAAGGAAACCATAAACAGAAACAAGGATAAAACAGACAATACCCTTGAAGAATTCAGGAAAATCATTCAGTAGCAAATGCCAAAATAAATGCATAATTAGAAATCATATAACAGCAACAATTAGAAATCCAGAAGACAAGCACTAAAATTGCAGAGCTAGATAACATATTGGAAGGACAAAACAGTAGACTAGAATTGGCTGAAGAGCACATTTCCTAGCTAGAAGACAAATCCCTTGACACAAGCTTGTGTGAGGAAAAATAAGAACAAAAAATTAAGAGAAATGAAAACCTAACAGCAATATGGGAAGACATTAAAAGAAATAACATACACCTGATAGGAATTCCAGAACAAGAGGAGGCAAATGAATAAATAAATAAAATTATCGAAGACTTACTAACAGAAAACTTCTCATATATTACGAAAGATGAAAAGATTTCCATCAAAGAAGCTCAACGAACCCCGAACAGTAAGTTGTTGTTGTTGTTATGTGCTGTCGAGTCGGCCCCGACTCATAGCGACCCATCCTTGGGTTTCCGAGTCAGTATCACTACGGAAGTAGGATTGCCCAACCTTCCTTCCGAGGAGTGGCTGGTGGGTTTGAATCGCCAGCCGTCTGGTTAGCAGGCAAGTGTCTTAGCCACTATGCTACCAGAGCTCCCCCAAACAGTATAGACCTCAATAAAAAGTCACCAAGACATATCATAATCAAACTTTCCAAAACCAAAGACAAAGGAAGAATCTGGAGAGCAGCTTGGGAAAAATGAAATGTTACCTAAAATAGGAAACCAATAAGCTCTGATTTCTCAGCAGAACATGCAGGCAAGAAGGAAATGGGATGGCATATACAAAGCCTTGAAGGAAAAGAATTGCCAACCAAGAATTATATACCCAGCTAAACTGTCCCTCAAATATGAGGGTGAAATTAAGACATTCCCAGACAAACAAAAATGGAATTTGTGAAAACCAGACTAACCCTACAAGAAGGCAAAAAAGAGTACTTCCAACAGAAAACAACCAATTAAAATCCAGACATGTGATTACCACCTGGAAACCAACCCAGAAAAATAATCTCAAAATATGCTCACAAAAACATGTGCATAGAGAAAAAGAGGAATCAGTCTGTAAATGGCACCAACAACAAAGTAAATGGGATAAACATAAACTTCCAAATGGAGAGGAACCCAGGACAGTGTCTACAGAACAGACTGTTCCAAATATAGGGAGATAATAATTTACTACAGGGTAACCACAAAGAAAATTAACAATCCTTCTAACCAAACTAAGAAAGAAAATCACAAGGACTTAGTAAGTACAAATCCAACAATAATGAAAGAAGAAAAAAATACTTGATAACAAAATGAACTCAGCACAGAAAAAAGAAGCCACCACCAACACAACAAAAAACATAATACAATGACAGCAATAAATTAATACCTGTCATTAATTGCACTGGATATGAATGGACTAAATACACCAGTCAAGAGAAAGAGTGACAGATTGGATAAGAAAAGAAGACCCATCAATATGCTGCCTACAAGAGACCCACCTTAGGCACAAAGATAAAAATAAAGTAAAAATCAAGGGGTGGAAAAATATATCAAGCTCATGGCAATCAAAAAAGAGCAGGAGTGGCAATATTAACCTCTGATAAAGTAGACTTCAAGGGGAAAACCAGCATAAGGGACAAAGAAAGGCACTGCAGGATGATGTTAAAAGGGTCAAAAGACTAAGAGGACATGACCATAAAAAATACCTGTGGACCCAATGAAAGAGCTCCAAAATACATAAAGGAAACATTAACTGATTTGAAAGGAAAAATAGACAATTCTACAATAGTAGTAGGTAACTTTAATACACCACTTTCAATGAAAGAAGAACTAGAAAAACTCAACAAAGATACAGAAGATTTCAACAGCATAATCAACCAACTTGACCTCATACACATATACAGAGCACTCTACCCAACAAAACTACAGTATACATTCTTCTCCAGTGCAGATGGATCATTCTTCAGAATAGATCATATGTTAGGCCACACACACACACACACAAAAAAAAAAATCAATAAATTCAAAGACATTGAAATACCACAAAGCATCTTCTCGGATCACGATGCTATGGAATCAGAAATCAGTAATAAGAAGACTAAGGACAAAACTCAAATGCATGGAAATTGACTAATATACTGCTCAAAAATACTGGGTAACAAAAGAAAAAAAATGTGAAATAAAATAATTCCTAGAAACAAATGAGGAGACTTCTGGCAGCTTAGTGCCTAAGGCACTTGACTGCTAACCAGTAGGTTGGTGGTTCAAACCCCCCAGCCACTCCTCAGAAGGAAGCTTGGGTGATCTACTTCTATAGTGATATCACCTCAGAAACCCAAGGAGGGGTTGCTGTGAGTCAGCGATATAACAACAACTATGGAACATAATTTCTTTTTCAAAGATCTCTTTCAAAGAGACAGCACATAACAACACAACAACAACAAAAATAAATAAATGAGAATGAAAATACAGCTTATCCAAACTTTTGGGATACAATGAAAGCAGTACTCAAAGGTCAATTTATAACAATAAATGCACACATCAAAAAAGAAGAAAGAATCAAAATCAACACCTTAACACAACAACTCTAACAATTAGAAAAGGAGCAACAAAAGAAACCTACAGTATCCAGAAGAAAGGAAATTATAAAGATCGGAGCAAAATAAATGAAGCAGAAAACAAATGAGAGAGAGAGAAAAAAAAATCAACAAGACAAAAATTTGGTTCTTTGAAAAGGTTAACAAAAATCAACAAACCACTGGCAAATTTAACAAAGGAAATGAAGGAGAAAATACAAATAACACAAATGAAAAATGAAATGGGTGACATCACAACAGAACCAACTAAATTTAAAAAGATAATAACAATATTATGAAGATTGTACTCCAACAAATTCAAAAACCTAGAAGTAATGGACAAATTTCTAGAAACACAAGACTCACTTTAACACAGTCTGAAATAGAATACTTGAATAGACCTATAACAAAAGAAGAAGTTGAGCAGGTCATTAAAAAGAAAACTCTCCACAAAAAAAAAGTCCTGGCCCAGACAGCTTTACTGGAGAATTCTATCAAGCATTCAGAGAAGAGCTGACACCTGTACTACTCAAATTATTCCAGAACACAGAAAATGATGGAATACTCCCAAATTCTTTCTGTGAAGCAAGCATAACCCTAACACCAAAACCAGGTAAAGACACCACTAAAAAGGAAAACTGCAGGCCAGTATCCCTCATGAATATAGATGCAAAACTCATCAACAAAATCCTAGCCAACAGAATACAATACCATATTAAAAAAATAATACAATATGACCAAGGGTCTTCATACCAGGTGTACAAGGATGGTTCACCATCAGGTAACAATCAATGTAATCCATCACATAAAATAAAGGAAAAGAACCCCATGATCATATTAATTTATGCAGAAAAGCCATTTGATAAAATCAACACCCATTCCTAATAAAAATTCTCAGCAAAATAGGAATAGAAGGGAAATTCCTCAGTATAATAAAGGACATATATATAAAACCAAGAGCCAACATTATTCTCATTGAAGAGAGACTGAAACCTTGCAAATGGGAACCAGACAAGGATGCCCTCTATCACCACTTTTATCTTAATGTTGTATTGGAAGTCCTAGGTAGGGCAGTTAGGCAAGAAAGAGAAATAAAAGACATCCAAATTGGCCAAGAAGTAAAGCTCTATTTGAAGATGACATGATCCTATACATAGAAAACCTAAGAAACTCAGCAAGAAAATTACTGGAACTAATAGAAAGGTTCAGCAAGGTGGCAGGATATAAGATCAATACACAAAATTCAGTTAGATTCCTCTATATCAACAAAGAGATCTTTGAAAAAGAAATTAGGAACACAGTACCATTTATAATAGCTATCAATGAGATAAAATGGCTGGGGGCTTTTGGAAGTGGCTTTAAGGGGTGACCTAGAAGTGGAGCCAGGCACTGGGGGCTTTTGGAAGCAGCTTTAAGGGGTGGCCCGAAAGTGGAGCAGGGTGTGGGGAGCTTTTGAAGTGACTTTAAGGGAGGCCAGGAAGGAAAACCGGTGTGGAGTTTGGAGCGGCCTTGAGATAGGCCAGGAAATGAGTGGAGTGGTTTGGAACAGCTAAGAGAGACAATCTTGTCTGTCAATTTGTCTTGTCAATTTGTGGCCTACATGTTGTTATGAGGCTGGAGGCTATGCCACCAGTGTTGCGAATGTCAGCAGGGTTACTTACTGTGGATAGGTTTCAGCAGAGCTTCCAGACTAGGACAGACTCAGAAGACAGAAGAGGCCATTCACTTCTCAAAGAATTAGCCATTGAAAACCTTACAAATAGCAGTGAAACACTGTCTGATATATTACTGGAAAACTTTATGAATAGCCCTGAAACATTGTCCGAAATAGTGCCAGAATATGAGGCCCTCAGGTCAGAAGTCACTCAGAA
>NW_006921632.1:4898590-4910048 GCF_000298275.1 Orycteropus afer afer
GGCAGCTATACATGTGGATTTTGCCAGATGGAGTACACTGGAATCAGATTGATTACATCTGTGGAAAGAGTCCATGGAGAAGCTCAGTATCTTCAACCAAAACAAGGCCAGGAGATGATTGTGGAACAAACCATCGACTGCTCACGTGCAAGTTCAACTTGAAGCTGAAGACAATTAAAACAAGTCCACAAGAGCCAAAATATGACCTTGATTATATCCCTCCTGAATTTAGAGGCCATCTAAAGAGTAGATTTGATACATTGAACACCAGTGACCAAAAAACAGGAGGAATTGTGGGATGACATCAAGAACATTATCCATGAAAGAAGCATGAGGTCATTAAATAGACAGGAGAGGAATAAAACATGAAAATGGATGTCAGAAGAGACTCTGAAACTTGCACTTGAGCAGAAAGTAGCTAAAGTAAATGGAAAAAAATGGCAAGATAAAAGAGCTGAACAGAAGATTTCAAAGAGCAGTTTGAGAAGACAGAGCCAATTATTACAATGAAGTGTGCAAAGATCTGGAGTGAGAAAACCAAAAGGGAAGAATACACTCAGTATTTCTTAAGCTGAAAGAACTGCGGAAAAAAAATAAGCCTCAAGTTGCAAAGCTCTGGTGGTGTAGTGCCTAAGGCATTTGACTGCTAACTGGTGGTTCAAACCCATCAGCCACTCTTCCGAAGGAAGGTTGGGCAATCTACTCCATAGTGATATTGCCTTGGAAACCCAAGCAGGGGTTGCTATGAGTTGGGTCTGACTCGACGGCAGTGTGTTTGGTTTGGTTTTGGTTATGGGCAAAATAATTGAATTATGCAGGAAACATCAAAAGAAGATGGAAGGAATACACAGTCACTCACTGTACCAAAAAGAATTGGTTGATATCCATCCATTTCAGGAGGTAGCATATCATCAAGAACCAATAATATTGAAGGAAGAAATCAAGAATGCACTGAAGGAAATGGCAAAAAAAAAACAAGTCTCTAGGAATTGAGAGAATACCCATTGAGATGTTTCAAGAAACAGATGCTGCACTGGAGGCACTCACTCAGCTATGCCAAGAGATTTGGAAGGCAGCTCACCTGTCCAACTGACTGGAAGAGATCCATATTTGTACCCATTCCAAAGAAAGGTGATCCCACAGGATGTGGAAATTATCGAACAATATCATTAATATCACACAAAAAAATAATTCAAAAACAGTTGCAGCAGTATATTGACAAAGAACTTCCAGAAATGCAAGCTGGATTCAGAAGAGGATGTGGAATGAGGGATATCATTGCTGATGTTAGAGATTGATCTTGGCTGAAAGCAAAGGATACCAGAAAGATGTTTACTTGTGTTTTATTGACTATACAAAAGCATTCAATTGTGTAGCTCATAACTAATTATGGATAACATTTAGAAGAATGGGAATTCCAGAACATTTAATTGTGCTCATGAGGAACCTGTATGAGGAGGCTGTCATTCAAACAGAACAAGGGGATACTTCATAGTTTAAAATCAGGAGTGGAGTGTGTGAGGGTTGTATTTACCATACTTACTCAGTTTGTATGCTGAGCAAATAATCTGAGAAGCTGGATTATATGAAGAAGAACATGGTATCAGGAGTGGAGGAAAACTCATTAACAACCTGTGATACAAAAATGATACAGCTTTGCTTGCTGAAAGTGAGGATGACTTGAAGCACTTACTGATGAAGATTGAAGACTACAATCTGTAGTATGGGTTACACCTAAATATAAAGAAAACAAAAATCCTCACAAGTAGACCAATAAACAGCATCACAGCAAACAGAAAAGATTGAAGTTGTCAAGGACTTCATATTACTTGGTTCTACAATCAACACTAATGGAAGCAGCAGTCAAGTCATCAGACAGTGTATTGCATTGGGCACATCTGCTGCAAGAGACCTCTTTCAAGTGCTGAAAAACAGAGCTGTCTCCTTGAAGACTAAGGTGTGCCTAACCCAAGCCATGGTATTTTCAGTTGCCTCATATGCATGTGAGAACTGGACAATGAATGAGGAAGACTGAAGAAGAGTGGTTGCTTCTGAGTTGTGGTGTTGGCAAAGAATGTTGGGAGTACCATGGACTTCTAAAAGAACTAATAAATGCATCCTGGAAGAAGTGCAGCCAGAATGTTCCTTGGAAGTGAGAATGGCCAAACTTCATCTCATCTACTTTGGTCATGTTGTCAGAAGGAACCATTCCCTGAAGAAGGATATCAAGCTTGGTAAAGTGGAGGGTCCATGAAAAAGGGGAAGGCCCTCAATAAGATGGATTGACACAGTGGCTGTAACGATGGGCTCAGGTATAGCAAGGATCATGAGGCTGGCACAAGACCAGGCAGTGTTTCATTCTGCTGTACATAAGGTTGCTATCAGTTGGAGATGACTCAATAGCACCTAACAACAAGAAGAAGAAGAAACAATACTTAGGAATAACTCTTACCAAGGATACAAGAGACCTATACAGAGAAAACCACAAAACACTACTACAAGAAACTATAAGAGACCTACATAAATGGAAGAACATGCTGTGTTCATGGATAGGAAGACTGAGTATTGTAAAAATGTCAATACTATGCAAAGCAATCTATATAGTCAATGCAATTCTGATCCAGATTCCATCAGAATTCTTTAAGGACCTGGAAAAAACAGTCACTAACTTTATATGGAAAGAAAAGAGACCTCAAGATAAGCAAAACACTGCTGAAGAAGAAAAACAGAGGTCTCACACTCCCCAATCACAAACCCACTATACACCCACAGTAGTCAAAATAGCATGGTATTGGTACAATGACAGAAAAATGGAACAGTGAAACAGAAATGAGAATCCAGAAATAGACCCATCTGTCTATGGACAGCTGATCTTTGAAAAAGAGCAAAAATCCATTAAATGGGACAGAGATAACTTCTTTAACAAATGGTTCTCGCAAAATTGGATATCCACTTGCAGAAAAATTAAACAAGATCCATACTTGCACCATACACAAAAATGAACCCAAGATGCATCAAAGACTTAAATGTAAAACCCAAAACGATAAAGTTCATCTAAGATAAAATAAGGGTAAACCTAGGGGCCCTAATTTATGGCATAAATAGACTATCAAATATAACCCAAAATGCACAAGTAGCAGAAGAGAAACTAGATGACTGGGACCTTTTAAAAATTAAAGTCGTATGTGCATCTAACTCATCCCACTGCCATTGAGTCGGATCCGACTCATAGTGACCCCTCTTTGGGTTTCTGAGACAGTATCACTATGGAAGTAGATTGCCCAACCTTCCTACTGGGAAGTGGCTGGTGGGTTTGAACTGCCAGCCTTCTGGTTAACAGTCAAATGCCTTAGGCACTACACCACCACAACTCCTTGTGCATCTAAAGACTCCTCCAAAAAAGTAAAAAGAGAACCTATTGATTGGGAAAAAATATTTAGCTATGATGTATCTGACAAGGGACTTATCTCTAAAATTTATAGAAAACTTCAACACCTCATCATCAAAAATACAAACAATCCAATTCAAAAATGAGCAAAGGACATGAACAGATACTTCACTAAACAAGATATTCATGTGGCCAACAAAAACATGAGGAAATGCTCCTCATCATTATCTATTAGAGAGACGAAAATCACAACGAGATATCATCTCACCTCAGCAATGATACCAAAGTTCAACAAGGCAGAAAATAATAAATACTGGCAAGGGTGCAAAGAGATTGGATCTCTCATACACTGCCAGTGGAACTGTACAATGGTACAGCCACAGTGGAAAATGGTATGGTATTTCCTTTAAAAATTGGAAATAGAAATACCATTTGATCCAGTAATTCCATTACTAGTAAGATATTCTAAAGAGGTAAGATTCAGGACATAAACAGACATATGCACACCCATGTTCATCGCAGCACAATTCCCTATAGCAAAGAGATGGAAATAACTTAAGTGTCCATCAACAGATGAATGGACAACCAAACTATGATACATTCACACAATGGAATCCTATGCAACATTAAGGAATAATTAAGAGTTCATGAATCACCTTATAATGTGGATGGATTTGGAGAACATTATGCTGAGTGAAATAAGTCAATTTCTGAAGGACAAATCTAGTATGAGTCTATCCTTATAAAAAGGGCTGGTTTTTAACTACAGGCTGTATGTAAGTCATATATCTGTAACCCTGGGACTGCCTGAATATATGAACAGAAGCTTGGGGAATATTTATGAGAATGGATATTAATGGATATTAATGGTGCAAGGAACATTATAAAAAGGCAAGGAAAGGTTTATTCAGGGAAATAAATTTGCTTTCTTTGTTACAGGAATAGGAGGGAAGGGGGAGAAAAATTTCTGACTATTTAAGAGTTATGTGTTGATTTGGGTAAAAGAAAGACAATATAACAAAATGTGTGACCAGCACAAAGGCAATAGGGAAAAGGAGAATGTAGAAACATGCACAAAAGATGAAAAGAACAGAAGCAATAGGGAAAAGGAGAACATAGAAACATGCACAAAAGATGAAAAGAACAGAAGCAAATACTATTATATGCACAATACTGCATTACCAGTGGCAGCTAATGCTAGGCTATGAGTAAATGTATAGACAGGTGAGAAGATCAGGTTTGGGCAGATGAACAGCCATGTAAATATATGGGCACATAACTATGGATAGATCTGGCTGAAGATACTCTTACATGTGTATTTGTGCCACAAAAATATCCATATACATTAAAGAACTAATGAGGTGGGGTTGGAGTAGCTTCTCAGTGACAACCAAGCACCTTGAGGGAGATAGTCACTAGGCCTGTGGGCTCAGGATCATGGTCTCAGGGGATATCAAGCTCAACAGGCACAGCATAGTACATTAAAATCTTGTTGTACATCCTACTTTGATGAGTAGCAATTGGGGTCTTGAAAGCTTTCAAGTACTCATCTAAGATGCAGTTGTTGGTCTCTCCTCATCTAGAGCAAAGAATGAAGAAAATCAAAGTCATATGGAAACAAAGTCCAAGAATATGATGGACCACAGGGACCTCAGCTTTCATGACCCTGAGACTGGAAAAACTAGGTGGTGCCCAGCTACCAATGCCAACTACTTGGAAAGGGTTCAAAATTGGAGATCCTGGATAGAGTGGGAGGAAAAATGTGGAACAAAATTCAAAAACACAGAAATGACCAGAATTACTAGTAAGATAGAGACTGGTGGAACCCCTGAGACCATGGCCCTAGGTAATTCTTCAGGCCTAGAACTGGACTCACTTCCATGAATGGACTAGCTCTCAGACAAACAGTAGAAAAGCCTACAAGCAGAACACCTATCCCAGGGAGTTGCACCCACCTACCCTAAGGAGATGCGCCCCTTGGATCAATCAACTGTGAGACATCAGAAGGGCAACATATGCATAGAGGGAAAGCTGGACAGATAGGAAAGCATAGATAAGAAGGAAACAAGAAAGAGGAAGTAGTCCCCGGGAAGAGAGCTTTTTGTTGGGATTATAATTGGGACCATGAAACAAAATGTACATGAACTGTTGAGAGTAAAATGAATCTACTTTGTAAATTTGCACCCAAATCACAATAAAAAGTATAATAATAATAATATAGTAATCATAGTAATAATGTTTTGATGCTTGCCACAAAGTGTTGTCCATTTGTTATTATGAGCCATTATGTACCTTGAATTTTTAATATAATGGGCTTTAGAGGGCTGGTTTGTAACTACAGCCTGTATGTAAGTCATATATCTGTAACCCTGGGACTGCCTGAATATATGAACAGAAGCCTGGGGAATATTTATGAAAATGGATATTAATGGATATTAATGGTGCAAGGAACATGATTTTGTATCAGTTTGAGTGATTCTTCATTGTTTCAACTTGAGAAATTAGAAAAGGATCTAATAGTTTATTTGGTTGGTTTACTTAAGCATGAATTAAGCAGTGGCCTACACTAAAGTTGAAATCCCAGAATTGCTTGGTATTCTATAGAAGAAGATCTTAGTTAAATTGGCATGTTAGAGTGGATTTATCAAGTTGTACCCACAGACTTACCCAGGGAGTGCCAAGAGAATACATCTTTCACCATAACAGTTAGGAGCAAATTTATGACGGGAACCTCAGCATCCTTGAAGACTGCTATGATTGCTATTTTATGTAAGTCATATTTGACATTGGGAACTGCCCTAACTGAATTAAGACATCAACTACAATGGGGCTGATTGGACCTTGGTGGGTAGGGGTCAAGTGATGGCACTTAATCACGAAAGACAAGGTGAGTGTGGTTACCATAACGAACAGTAGAGTCAAAGCAGTAATAATAATAGTCCAACTCATATGGACTTGTGCTGTTGGCTACTTAGTCTTGATATCTGTAGGAATGACATAGGTAGGAAATTTGCTGAATATTTCCTTAATCTGAGAAATTTAAGAATTTTAGGTCAAGTGAACAGCAGTCTAACTTGAAACACCAAAATAGACAGTTGTGGCCACTCCGTCAATTCCCAGACTTGAGCTAGTTTACAGACCTAAAACCCCTTGAATGAAGGGAGGGCTGGATCTCATTAAGGAAAGAACTCACTACATTGCCAAAAATTTAAACTGTTAAACTTCCTCCCAGCCTTCCCTAGAGGGATCTATAACTTTTTATGAGTGTGACTGTTCATTGGGGAAAAGGAAATAATCAGATTTGGGGAGGCATTACTGGACACTAGCTCTGAATTGACACTAATTCTAGGAAACCCAAATGTCACTGTGGCCAACTAGTGAGAATAGGGGCATAAGGAGGTCAGGTTCTTAATGAAGTCTTGGCTCAACTTCATCTCACAGCAGCTCCCCAAACCCATCCTTCAGTGATTTCCTCAGTTTTGGAATGCATATAATTGGAATAGATATTCTCAACAACTGGCACATTAGATCCCTGACATGCAGAGTAAGGGCTAAAGCAAAGTGGAAGCATTAGAACTATCTCTACCAAGGAAAATAGTAATCCAAAAGAAATATCATATTCTAGAGGGATTGCAGAGATTAATGCCCTATCAGGGACTTCAAGGATGCAAGGGGTGATTCCCACCACGTCCCCATTCAACTTGTGTGTTTAGCCTCTGCAAAAAAAAAAAAAAAAAAAGATGCTATTGGAGAATGATAGTAGATTATTATAAATTTAACCTGGTGGTGACTCCAGTTGCAGCTGCTGTTCCAAATGTGCTTTTGTTGCTTAAGCAAATTAATACATCTCCTGGTACCTGGTATGCAGCTACTGATCTGGCCATTGCCTTTTTCTTGATCCAATTTCAAAAGATCACCAGAAGCAGTTTGCCTTTAGCTAGCAAAACCAGTAATATACCTTCATTGTCTTAGTTCAGAGGTATATCTACTTTCTAGCCCTATGTCATAATTTAGTCCTGAGAGACACTGAGGCCCAACTTTCCATTCCACAAGATGTTACACTGGTTCATTACATTTATGATATTTTGCTTCTTGGATATAGTGAAGAAGAAGTATCAATCACTGTAGTCTTACTGGTAAATTATATGCATGCCAGGGGATAGGAAGTTAATCTGACAAAAATTCAATCTTCCACCTCAGTGAAATTTCTAGGGGTTCAGTGGTGTAAGATGTGTCAAGATATTCCTTCTAAAGTGAATAATAAGTTGTTACATCTGGCCCCCCCCCACAACTAAAAAGGAAGCACATGTCTGGTGAGTGTCTTTGGATTTTGGAGGCAACATATCCCTCATTTGGGTGTGTTGCTGCGGCCTATTTATCAAGTGACTTGAAAAGCTGCTAGTTTTGAATGGGAACCAGAACAAGAAAAGGCTCTGAAACAGGTTCAGACTGTCATGCAAGCCAGTCTGACACTTGGGCCATATGATCTAGATGATCCAATGGTTCTTGAAGTGTCAGTGGAAGATAGAGGTGCTATTTAAAATCATTGGCAGGAAAGATCCTATTGATAAATCACATTGCAGCCCTTAGAATTTTGAAGCAAAGCTCTGACATCCTCTCCAGAAAACTATTTTCCTTTTGATAAATAGTTTTCAGCTTTTTACTTGGCCTTAGTAGAGGTTGAATGCTTAAACCATGGACCATCAAGTCATCATGCAGCATGAGCAGCCGATCATGAACTGGGAGTTTTCTGACCCAGAGAGCCATAAAATCAGACATGCAGAGCAGTACTCCATCATTAAGAGGTATGTACGAGATTACCACCTCTCGTCTTTCAGTTTGTTGTGTTATATGATTGCTTGCATGTTGCTGTGAGGCTGGAGTCTATAGCACCAGTATTTTGAATACTAGCAGGATCACCATGGTGGACAGATTTCAGGGGAGCTTCCAGATGAAGACAAACTGAGATGGGGCCCTCCACCTCTGATAGAATTGGCCACTGAAAACCTTATGAATAGCAGTAAAACACTGTCTGATATATGACTGGAAAACTTTATGAAGAGCCCAGAAACATCGTCCAATATAGTGCTGGAAGATGATCCCCTCAGTTTGGAAGGAACTCTAAATATGACTGGGGTAGAGCTGTCTCCCCAAAGTAGAGTTGACCTTAATGGCATGGATGGAGTAAAGCTTTCAGGACCTTCTTTTGCTGATGGGGCACAACTCAAAATGGGAAGAAACAGTTGCAAATGATAATTGGATAATTGGAACATGGAATGTATGAAGTTTAAACCTTGTTATTGTTGTTATGTGCTGTCAAGTCAGACCCGATTCATAGCGACCCCTCCTTGGGTTTTCGAGGCAGTATCACTACGGAAGTAGATTGCCCCATCTTCCTTCCAAGGAGTGGCTGGTGGGTTTGAACCGCCAGCCTTCTGATTAGCAGTCAAGTGCCTTAGCCACTATGCTACCAGAGCTTCTTTTGCTGATGGGGCACAACTCAAAATGGGAGAAACAGTTGCAAATGATAATTGGAACATGGAATGTATGAAGTTTGAGCCTAGGATAATTGAAAGTTGTCAACAATGAAATGGAGCACATGAAGATCAATACTCTAGGCATTAGTGAGTTGAAATGGTCAGGTATTGGCCATTTTGAATGAAACAATCATATGGTATACTATGTATGCTAGAAATGACAAACTGAAGAGGAATGGCATCACATTCATCATCAAGAAGAACATTTCAAGATCTATCCAGAAGTACAATGCTGTCAGTGACAGGATAATATCCATATGTCTACAAGAAAGACCAGTTAATACAACTATTATTAAAATTTACACATTAACCACCAAAGCCAAAGATGGAGAAATGGAAGATTTTTACCAACTTCTGCAGACTGAAATTGACCAAACATATAATCAAGATGTATTGATAATTACTGGTGATTGGAATGTGAAAGTTGGAAACAAAGAATCATTGATGGTTGGAAAATACAGCCTTGGTGATGAAAATGATGCTGGAAATCACATGATAGAATTTTGCAAGACTGATGACTTATTCATTGCAGATACATTTTTTCAACAACGTAAGTGACCTCACTAGATGGAATACACAGAAATCATATGACTGCATCTGTGCGAAGAAGCCAAGGAGAATCTCAATATCATCAGTCAAAACAAGGCCAGGAGCTGACTGACTGTGGAACACACCATAAATTGCTCATAAGCAAGTTCAAGTTGAAGCTGAAGAAAATTAAATCAAGATGATGAGAGCAGAAATATGACCTTGAGTATATCCCACCTGAGTTTATCCCACCTTGAGTGTATCCCACCTGAATTTACAGACAATCTGAAGAATAAATGTGATGATTGAACACCAGTGACCAAAGACCAGACAAGTTGTGGGATGAAATCAAAAACATCATACATGAAGAAAGAAGAAGCTCATTAGAAAACACAGGAAAGGAAGAAAAGACCAAAATGGATGTCAGAAGAGACTCTGAAACTTGCTCTCAAATGGAGAGTAGCTAAAGCGAAAGGAAGAAATGTTGAAATAAAAGAGCTGAATAGAAGATTTCAAAGGGCAGCTCGAGAAGACAAAGTAAAGTATTATAATGAAATGTGCAAAAACTTGGAGGTAGGAAAAAAAAGAGGTGGGGGAAAGAACATGTTCAGCATTTCTGAAGCTGAAAGAACTAAAGAAAAAAATTCAAGCCTTGAATTACTATATTGAAAGAGTCTATGTGCAAAAATATACCCATATCAAAAAGAACCATCAAAAGAAGATGGAATGAATACACTGAGTCACTGTACAAAAAAGAATTTGTTGACATTCAGTCATTTTAGAAGGTAGCATATGATCAAGAACCCATGGTATTGAAGGAAGAAGTAAAAGCTGCACTGAAGGAATTAGCAAAAAAAAAAAAAAGGCTCCAGGAATTAACGAAATACCCATCGAGATGTTTCAACAAATGGATGCAGCACTGGAGGCACTTATTCATTTATGCCAGGAAATTTGGAAGACAGCTACTTGGCCAGCCTACTGGAAGAGATCCATATTTATGCCCATACCAAAGAAAGGTAAAGAAGAATATGTCTGGAATATAGGGAATTCTGTAGAATGTCTTTTAGTACTACCATGCCTTATGATTAAAGTCAATGAAAAACTACAGCAACCCAATTCTGACATGACTACAAATGGCCCAGACCTTCAGGAACTAAGGTTTGGGTCACTGTACCAGGCAAAGAACTATGAACAGCTGAGGTACTTGCTGAAGGCAAAGGGAATACAGAATGGGTGGCAGGAGAAGGTAGTTCTAAATAACAGCTACAATCATCTGACTAGTTGCAGGAATGAGGACTGTGATTGTTAGGATTTGTTTTACATGTGTATGCATATATATAATATATTTGTTTTCTTCCCTCCCTTATCCCATTGTTGTTGTTGATATGTGCTATCAAGTCAGACCTGACTCACAGCAACCCCCTCTTGGATTTCTGAAGCAGTATCACTACGGAAGTAGATTGCCCAACTTTCCTACCAAGGTGTGGCTGGTGGGTATGAACCACCAGCCTTCTGGTTAGCAGTCAAGTGCCTTAGGCACTACGCTACCAGAGTTCCACTTATCTCATTACATATTATAAAATATAAGATGTAAACAGGGTTAGCATGTTTTCACTTGTATGTGTTAGTTATATTGTGTTAGGCACAAGTGTGACTTTATAATTGTCTTTATTTAGAAATTGTGTATTAGTTAAGGAGATTTTTACAGGTGCCAAGTTGACAAGAGGTGGAGTGTGATGGTTAAGTTATGTGTAAATTTGGCAAAGCCATGATTCTCAGTGGTTTGGCAGATATTATGTAATCATCTTCTATTTTGTGATCTGATGTGAGTAGCAATCATTTGAAAGGGGGTTTCCTTGGAGGTATGGCATCCATGCTATCTTATCTATCTATCTATCTATCTGTCTATCTAGTTATATATATATATAGGAGCTCTGGTAGCATAGTGCCTAAAGCACTTGACTGCTAACCAGAGGCTGGAAGTTCAAACCCACCAGCCACTCCT
>NW_006921632.1:4910938-4919542 GCF_000298275.1 Orycteropus afer afer
CAATGGAATAAAATTGAGAGCTCAGAAATAAATGCAAACATGTATGGTCAGCTGGTTTTTGACAAGGATGCTGTGATGGTTAATGTCATGTGTCAACTTGGCTAGGTCATGATTTTCAGTATATATGTTGTTGTTGTTACGTGCCCTCAATTCAGACCTGACTCATAGCGACCCCTCCTTGGCATTCCAAGACGGTATCACTACAGAAGTAGATTGCCCAACCTTCCTTCTGAGGAGTGGCTGGTGGGTTTGAACCGCAAGCCTTCTGATTAGCAGTCAACTGCTTTAGGCACTATGCTACCAGAGCTCCCTTCAGTATATATATTATCCTCTATTTTGTGACCTGTTGTAAGGGGAGTTTCCTTGGGACTGTGGCCTGCATCCAGTATAATATATGTGTATGTGTGTGTGTGTGTGTGTGTGTGTGTGTGTGTATTTTCTGGCAAAGCTCTCACTCTCTCTTGATCTTCCATCTGATTCACTATCATCTGACCTCCAGATTTTGGGATGTGAGCCCACAGGCTGCCACCTGACATCTTTTTTTCTATTTCTATTTTGTTTTACTCTTCCTCTAATCACTTGCCTTTTTTTTTTTTTTAAATCTCATGGAGTGTACAACCCTACCCCCTGCTACCTCCATGGTCAGCAGTGACTGCTTCCAACCCTAGTTGGCAGTGTGCACTTCCACAGAGCAAGTGCTGCATTTCTAACACAACCATGTATGTAGATAGCACTTGCACCAATGCTAAACTGCTCTTTTTCCCCATTTTTCATTCTTTTTAGTTCTACCCTCTTTCCCCTCCTTGTTTTCTTCTTACTCTTCCCCCTCCTTTTTTCTTAGATCTCATGGGGTAGGTACTCACTGCCTGTCACCTGCATAGTCAGCAGTGCTCACACTCAACATTCCACTGTCGGGATTGTACACTCCTGCAGGGTGAACTCTACATTCCTGCTGCAGCCATGTTTGGTGGCTAATGCTTGTGCCAGTACTGTGCCCCTGTATTTTCTCTTTGTTTTTTCATTTTTGATTTGTTTTTAGCTCTTCCCTCTCTTCCACCCATGTTTATTTTTTCTTTTTTCCCCCTCTTTCACCTCCCCCCTTTTTTTGATCACATGGAGCAGGTGCCATACTACCCATCACCTCCAAATTCAGCAGTGCCTGCCCCTACCCCTTGCTTCAGTGGTGTACACTCTCACAAAGTGAGTACTAGATTCCTACATCTATGTTTTGCAGCTACTCTTTGTGCCAGCATTGTGCAGTTAGTTTCTCTTTTCTTTTTCTTTTATCTTTCCTTTTACTTCTTCCTTTTCCTTCCCTTGTTTTTTCCTTTCTCTTTTTCCTTCCTTTCCCCACCTTTTTTTTTTTTTCTCAGCAGTTGATAGCCAGGGATGCTACCCAGCCATGACAGTCACACATGCTGCCTCACCCACTGGGTGAGTGCCACAGTTTCTTTAGCACCACTAGATCAGTGACAGATGGGGACTAACACCTGCCCACTGCCCTCAACTTCTCTACATGACCAGAGATCAGAACGCACCCACACTCCTACTCCTACTTGCTACCAAATCTATCCAGAAACTGGTGGTAAGCGTCACAGTGCTGCCAAAGTGGTGACCAGAGTAGCACATCTGCCCCATTGCCCAGATATACTAATATCCAACAAATTTGACCCTCAAATGTGATCGTGAAATTGGGACATTTCCAGATAAACAGAAATTAAGGGAATTTGTAAAATCCAGACCACCCTTGCAAGAAATTCTAAAGGGAGTTTGTGGTAGGTAGTTAAATTTGTATGTCAGCTTGGCTGGTCCTGATTGAATGGCTAGGCAGCTGGTGGTAGTTATGCCCCATGATGAGACTGGCAATCAGCTCCATGGTGGGATCTAACATAAGCAGCTGAGTAGTTTATGGCATGCTGGGACCCTGCATGTAGCCATGTCATTTGTTCAGCAGGCTGCCATGCTCTGCTGACCTTGGGAGTTACAATGAACTTAAATTAATGGCCTGCAGTGTGGTTTGGTAACATCGAGACAGTGCCATTTTATTTGTCAACCTTGGGCTTCTGAGCCTCAGCAGCCAGTAGCTATCTGAGTGAAGAAATGCCTCTAGCTTTAGTGGTCCAGGAGCTGGAGGCAGAGCTGAAGCCCAAGGCTGAGGGACTTTCACCCAGCCCCTAGCCTGGCACTTTGAACTTGGACTTAAAGCCTCCAAACTGTAAGAGAATAAATTCCTGTTGTTCAAGCCATCCCATTTGTGTATATTCCTGTCAGAGTGGCTAGGTAACCAGAACAGAGTTCTTCAGATAGAGAATCAACAATGGCAGACAACAGCCCAAGATTAAGACACATGATAACATCACCCAAGAATCAATCCAGATAAGTTGTTGTTCTTAGGTACCATCAAGTTGGCTCTAATTCATGGAGACCCATGTACAGCAGAGCAAAATATTGCCCGTCCTGCTCCAGCCTCACAAGATTTGCTATGCTTCATCTCATTGTTGCAGCCACTATGTCAAGCCATCCTGTTGAGGGTCCCTATTTTTGCTGACCCTCTACTTTACCAAGCATGTTATCCTTCTCCAGGGTATGCTCCCTTCTGACAACATGACCAAAGTAGGTAAGATGAAGTCTGGCCATTTTCGACTCTAAGAAGCGTTGCAACTGTACTTTTTCCAAGACAAATTAGTTCATTTTTCTGGCAGCCCATGACATTTTCAGTATTCTTCACCAACACCACAATTCAAATATACCAATTTTTCTTTGGTTTTCCTTATTCACTGTCCAGCTTTCACATGTTTATGAGACTATTGAAAATGCCATGGCTTGGGTCAGGTTCACTTTAGTCTTCAAAGGGACATCTTTGCTTTACAACACTTTAGAGAGGACTTTTACAGCAGACTTGACCAGTGCAATACATTGTCTGATACTTTGACTGCTGCTTCCATGGGCACTGATTGTGGATCCAAGTAAAATAAAATTCCTGACAACTTCAATTTCTCCATTTATCATGATGTTGCTTATTGGTCTAGTTGTGAAGATTTTTGTTTCCTTCATGTTGAAGAGTACTGTATACTGAAGGCTACAGTCTTTGATCTTCATTAGTAAGTGCTTCAGGTCATCTTCACTTTCAGCAAGCAAGGTTGTGTCATCAGCCTGTCACAGGTTGTTAATGTCTTCCTCCAATCCTAATGCCATGTTCTTCTTCATATAGTCCAGCTTCCCTGATTATCTGCTCAGCATACAAATTGAGTAAGTATACTGGAAGGATACAACTCTGATGCACACCATTCCTAATGTTAAACTTTGCAGTATCCCCTATTTCTGTTTGAGTGACTGCCTCTTGTTCTATGTACATATTCCTCATGCACACAATTAATACAGAAGTATATAGAGTATAGAATCATGAAAAATAAAATAAACATACAAGACTGAAAATAGGAAAACAGATGTCAATTTGTAAACAATGACAACCATAAAGCAAAAAAGGAATAAATGGTGTAGTTACAGAACTTCTAAATGGAGATGATATCAAGACCATATCAAGATATAGCAAACTGCTTTAAATTTGGAGCGATAATAACAAATTACTGGATAACCTAAAAAAAAAAAAATTGATAAATCTTCCTGCCAAAATAAAAAAGAAGAAAATCATAAAGACTCAGTAAACAGTAAAGCAACAGCAACAAAGGAAATGAAAATAAATCAGCATAGGAAAACATATGAAACAAAGAAACTATCAATCCCTACCCCCTACACACACACAGAGCAAAATGATAGCAGTAAATTCATACTTATCAATAATTACACTGAATGTAAATGGATTTAAATGCACCAGTCTAGAGACTGAAAGTAGCAGAGTGGAGAAGAAAACATCACCCATCAATATACTGCCTGTAGGAGACACATCTTCGACACAAAAACAAAAATAAGCTAATAACCAAAGGATGGAAAACACATACATCAAGAAAATAGTAACAAAAAAGAACAAGAGTGGCAATATTAATTTCTAATAATACAGACTTTAAGTCAAAAACCAGCAAAGATACAAGGATGTTATATGATGACTGAAGGTTCAACAAGAGGCCATAACTATATTAAGTATCCAGGCACCCAATGAAAGAGCTGCAAAATACATAAATAAAATTTTAACAGAATTGAAAAGAGATATAGACAACCCCACAATAGGAGACTTTAATACACCACTCTTGATGAAGGATAAAAAAAAAAAAAAATCACTGCCATTGAGTCGATTTGACTCATAGCAATCCCTTCTTGGGTTTCTGAGGTGGTATATCTATGGAAGTAGATTGACCAGTCTTCCTTCTGAGGAGTGGCTGGTGGGTTTGAACCACCAGCCTTCTGGTTAGCAGTCAAATGCCTTAGGCACTACACCACCATAGCTCCCTGATGAAGAACAGAGAAACAATAAAGCAGCGCAACAAAGGTATAGAAGATCTAAAGAACACAATCAACCAACTAGACCTCATAGATACATACAGAACATTCCACCCAACAAAACCACAATATACATTCTTTTCAAGTGCACGTGGAACATTCTCCAGAATGAACCATACATTAGGCCTAAAAATAGCAAAATATTACAAAGCATCTTCTCAGATAACAATGCTATCAAATTAGAAATCAGCAATAGGAAGATCAAGGGGGAAAAATCAGAATACATAGAACTAAGTAACACCCAGCATAAAAACTACTGGGTAGTAGAATGAATGAAATAGGAAATAAAAAAATACCTTGAATCAGATGAGAATGAAAACAAAGCATACAAATATCTTTGGGACACAGCAAAAGCAATGCTCAGAGGAAAATTTATAGTAATAAATGTACACATCAAAAAAGAATAATGAAACATGTTAACCCAACATCACCAACAATTAAAAGAAAAACAAAGCAAACAGCTACAGTCACCAGAGGAAAATAAATAATAAGGATTGGAGCAGAAATCAGAGAGAAGAAATGGAAAAAATAAAATAAACAAGACCAGTGGTGGATTTTTTGAAAGGATTGATAAAATTGACAAATAACTGGCAGATTTAAAAAAGAAAAACAAGGAAAAAATGCAAGTGGCACAAGTAAGAATGGAAAAAGGCAATGTCACAACAGTACCAACTGAAATAGAAAGGAAAATAACTGGATACTATAAAGAACTGAACTCCAACAAATTTGAAAACCTAGAAGAAGTGAACAAATTTCTAGAAACACATTACCTTCCCCAAAAAAACACAATCTGAGGTAGAAATTTTGAACAGATTCATCACAAAAGAAGAAATTGAACAGGTCATTAAAAAAAAAAAAAAAAAAAAAACTTGCAGCAAAAAAAGTCCTGGTCCCAGTGGCTTCGCATGGCAAATTTTACCAAACATTGAAAAAACTGACACCAGTTCTACTCAAAATAATCCAGAACATGGAATGGGATGGAATATCCCCACACTCATTCTATGAAGCAAGCATAACCCTAATATCAAAATCAGGCAAAAACACCGCTGAAAAAGAAAATTGCATACCAGTATCCCTCATGAACATAAATGCAAAAATTCTAAACAAAACCCTAGCCAAGAGAATCAAATAACATATCAAAAAAAAAAAAAAAAAAATCATGACCATGTGGGATTCATATAATGTGTGCAAGGTTAGTTCAACATTAGAAAATCAATCAATGTAATCCACCACATAAATAAAATAAAGGAAAGGAACTACTTGATCATATCAATCGACGTAGAAAAGGCATTTGATGAAAACAAATGCCCATTGCTTAGACTCTCAGAAAAATAGGAATAGAAGTAAAATTCCTCAACAAAATTAAGGGCGTATACACAAAACCAATGGTCAGCATTATTCTTACCAAAGAAAGGCTGCAAACTTTCCCCTTGTGAAAAGAAACTTGACAAGGATGCCATTTATTGCCACTCCTATTCAATATTGTGTTGGAAGTCCTAGCCAAGAAAGGGAAATAAAAGGCATCCAAATAGGCCAAGAAGTAAAGCCATTTCTAGTTGCAGATGCTATGATCCTGTATATTTGACCATGAACCAGAAGACTGGTGGTTCAAACACACCAGCCACTCCTCGGAAGGAAAATTGGGCAATCTACTTCTGTAGAAGGATTCAGAAAATAGCAGAGTTCAAGATCAACATACAAAAATTGATCAGATCCTTCTGCACTAACAAACAAAACTCTGAAAAGGAAATTGGGAAAACAATACTATTTACAATAGCCACCAAAAAGATGAAGTACTTAGGAATAAATCTAGCCAGAGATACAAAACATCTATAAAAGAACACTACAAAACACTACTACAAGAAACCAAAAGAGGCCTACTAAATGGAAAAATATATCATGTTCATTGTTTAGAAGACTTAACATCATGGAAATGTCAATACTACCCAATGTGATCTACTGATACAATGCAATTCCAATTCATATTCCATCATCGTTCTTTAAAGATATAGGAAAACAATTTACCAACTTTATGCAGAAAGGAAAAAGATCCCAGATAAGTAAAGCACTACTAAAGAAAAAGTGGGAGCTCTCATACTCCCTGATCTCAAAACCTAATATACAACTACAGTAGTCAAAAGAACCTGGTATTTGTACATTGAAAGGCACACAGACCAAGGAACAGAATTGAGAACTGAGAAGTAAATCCATTCACCTATGGATAGATGGATCTGTGGAAAGCTGGACAATGAATAGGAAAGACTGAAGAAGAATTGATGCATTTGAATTGTGGTGCTGGAGAAGAATACTGAAAATACCATGGACAGCCAGAAGAACAAATCTGTCTTGGAAAAAGTACAGCTGGAATTCTCCTTAGAAGTCAGAATGGCCAGATGGCTTTAACAAATTGAGATTTATTCTCTCACAGTTTTGGAGGCTAGAAGTCAGAATTTAGACTCTAGGGGAAGGCCATCTCTAGAAGAAGACTTTGTCTCTGTGTCTCTTGGTCCTAGCACAGGGACTGTGGATCAAAAGGATGCACTCTGATCTTGGTTCTTCTTTCTTGGTGGTATTAGGTCCCCCTCTCTCTGCCCCATTTTCTGTCCTTTCATCTCATAAGATAAAAGGTGTTGCAGGCCACATCACAGGCCAACTCCCCTTGCATTAGATTGGGGCTATGATAGGACTGAGGGGGTTGCATCCCACCCTAATCCTCTTACAATTTATAGGCTTTTCACATCATGGGGTATCATTACATAACTGCCATATTACATCATTAGGTAAGTGCCAAACTACTGAGAATCGTTGCCCAGCGTAATTGACACATATCTTGTGCAGATACTATTCAACCCATGACAACCTAAAACTATGAAGATTATCAAAAGAAAAGTAGGGGCAAATTTAAGGGCCCTAAACATGGCATAGATGCACTATCAAGCATAATTAAAAAAGGCACAAACAGCAGAAGACAAACTAGAGTACTAGTACTTCCTAAATATTAAACATATATGCACATCAAAAGACTTTACCAAAAGAGTAAAAAGAGAACTGACTGGGAAAAAAAAAAATTGGCAGTGACATATTGGACAAGGTTGTTGTTGTTTTAGGTGCCATGGACAAGGTATTCACTTCTAAAATTTATAGAAAACTTCAACACCTTAGCAACCAAAAAACTAATAATCCAATTAAAAAATGGGCAGAGGACAAGAACAGACATTTCACCAAAGAAAGCATCCAGGCAGCCAATAAACAAATGAAGGAATGCTCCTGGTTGTAAGCCATTAGAGAAATGCAAAAACAACAGTGAGATATTATTTTGCCTCAGCAAAAGAAAGTACAAAAGAATAGAAAACAACAAATGCTGATGAGGTTGTGGAGAGACTGGAACCCTTATACACTGCTGGTGTGAGTGTAAAATGGTACAATCACTGTGGGAAACAGTTTGACACTTTCTTAAATGTTGGAAATAGAAATACCAAATGATCCAGCAGCCCAACTACTAGGTATACCACCTAGAAAAATAATAGCTATGATACACACAGATAAATGCACAACCCATGCTCATTGTTCAATTATTCACAATAGCAAAAAGTACTCATCATTGGATGAATGGATAAACAAACTATGACACATACACACAGTGGAATATCATGCAATGTTAAAGAATAACAATGAATCTGCAAAATACCTCATAAAATGGATGAACCAAGAAGACATCATGCTGAGTGAAAGAAGTCAATCACAAAAGGACAAATATATCCATGAATATTGTAGACTATGTTGTTGTTGTTAGGTGCCATCGAGTTGTTTCTGAATCATAGCGACCCCATGCACAGAACGAAACACTGCCCGATCCCACACCAGCTCCACGATCCCTGCTATATTTGAGCCCATCATCGCAGCCACCATGTCAATCATCTCGTTGAAGGCCTTCCCCTCTTTCCTTGACCCTCCACCCTACCAAGCATGACATCCTTCTCCAGGGAATGGGCACTTCTGACAACATGACCAAAATAGGTGAGACGAAGTCTGGCCATTCTTGCTTCCAAGGAGCATTTCGGGTGCACTTCCTCCAGGACAGATCTGTTAGTTCTTTTAGCAGTCCATGGTACTTTCAGCATTCTTCGCCAGCACCATAACTCAAAAGCA
>NW_006921632.1:4919783-4920566 GCF_000298275.1 Orycteropus afer afer
GTGAATTGTTTGACAACCTCAATCTACTATTTATTGTGATGCTGCTCATTGGTCCAATTGTGAGGATTTTTATTTTCTTTATATTGAGACTTAATCCATACTGCAGACTTCTTCAAACTTCATCAGTAAGTGCCTCAAGTCACCCTTATGTTCAGAAGGCAAAGTTGTATCATCTACATATCTCAGGTTGTTAATGATTCTTCCTCCAATCCTGATGCACATTTTTCTTCTTATAGTCCAGCTTCTTGGATTATTTGCTTAGCATATAGATTGAATAAGTGTGGGAAAAGGATACAAACCTGACACACTCCCTTCTTGATTTTAAACCATGTAGTATCCCCTTGTTCCATTCAAATGACAGCCTCCTGGTCA
This sequence comes from Orycteropus afer afer, assembly GCF_000298275.1. Classification (NCBI taxonomy): domain Eukaryota; kingdom Metazoa; phylum Chordata; class Mammalia; order Tubulidentata; family Orycteropodidae; genus Orycteropus; species Orycteropus afer. The sequence goes on from NW_006921632.1 coordinate 4,920,156, forward strand.
AGGTACAGGTTCCTCATGAGTACAATCAAGTGTTCAGGAATTCCCATACTCCTCAATGTTATCCATAATTTGTCATGATCCACACAATCTTTCTTCACCAAAGAAAGCATCCAGGCAGCCAATAAACAAATGAAGGAATGCTCCTGGTCTTAAGCCATTAGAGAAATGCAAAAACAACAATGAAATATTATTTTGCCTCAGCATTAATAAGAAAGTACAAAAGAATAGAAAACAAAAAATGCTGATGCGGTTGTGGAGAGACTGGAACCCTTATACACTGCTGGAACAAATATATCCATATTTGTATAGTCCATTTTGCATAGTCAATAAAATACAAGTAAACATCTTTCTGGTATTCTTTGCCTTGAGCCAAGATCCATCTGACAACAGCTATGATATCCCTTGTTCTAT
>NW_006921632.1:4928589-4928996 GCF_000298275.1 Orycteropus afer afer
AGTGGCTCTCACTCAGTAAGTGAAGTTGCAGGAGGTGTGGGTGTAGTTGTATCTTATGGGTACTGTCGCTGTCTCCCACTCAGTTAGACAAAAATTACAATTGAATAATGATTAAAAAACTAAAAGCACATGGACAAGAAACACACCATGTAATCACACAGGAACAGTAACCAAAAAAAGGAAAAAGGGAAAAAGAAGAAGAAAAAAACAAGAAAACCTGCAATATCTGTATATAGGGCACTAAGAGAAAAAAGGTACAGAAGGAGAATAATAAAGAAAACATGTGAAAAATGCATAAAGAAAAACAGGGAATGGGATTAACTACAAATAAAAAGGGGGGGAAATTAAATTAAAAAAAAAAATTCACCAGGAACAGAGAAAAGAAAAAAAGCTGAAAACTAATACCT
>NW_006921632.1:4930561-4933396 GCF_000298275.1 Orycteropus afer afer
TATCCTATCACTGACAGTATTGTACTTCAGGACAGATCTTGAAACATCCTTTGTGATGATGAATGCCACGTCATTCCTCTTCAAACTGTCATTCCCGGCATAGTAGATCACATGGTTGTCTGATTCAAAGTGGCCAAAACTAGTCCATTTCAGCTCGCTAATGCCGAGGATATCAATCTTGAAGCGTTCCATTTCATTTTTGACAACTTCCAATTTTCCTAGATTCATACTTCGTACATTCCATATTCTTATGATTAATGGATGCCTGCAGCTGTATCTCTTTAATTTGAGTGGTGCCACATCAGCAAATGGAGGTCTTGAAAGCTTTACCTTATCCATAGGAGTAAGGCTGGGTTTGCTCAGATGATCTAGCTCTTTCCTAGTCCTGTTTTGAGAGCCTTCTAACCTAACCAGAATATTCATAAAATTGCACGGTAATGGACCAAACAGTGTTTCTTTGCTATTCATAAGGTTTTCCCTGACCAATTCTTTGAGAAGTGGATGGCTTCTTCCTTCTTCCTAGTCTGTCTCAGTCTGTAAGCTGGGCTGATACCTGTTCACCTTGTGCATCCCTCTGGGTTTGAAACACCAGTGGCTCAGCCTCAAAACTCACATCAACATGTCACCATGGTAGGACAAACCAACAGGCAAGTTTGTCTCCCTGTTAGAAACCTCTCATAACACCCTTACCTGGGTCCCTGCGGCTGACTCCTCCTCTGACCAGATTCCTGAGCCTTTTAATCCCCTTTCTCCCGCTCTCCCGCCCTGTTGCTTTGGGCATGCCTGAGTTCCCTCTCTTCACCTAGATCCCTGTGGCTCACTGCTCCCCTGTCCAGGTTCCTGGCTTTTAATCCCCTTTCTCCCGCTCTCCCACCCTGCTGCTTTGGGTGTGCCTGAGTTCCCTCTCCTCACCTGGATCCCTGCTGCTGACTGCTTCTCTGTCTGGTTCCTGGCTTTTAATCCCCTTTCTCCTGCTCTCCTGCCCTGCTGCTTTGGGCATGCCTGGGTTCTTTCCTCTCCTCACCTGGACCCCTGCCACTGACTGCTCCTAGTAGAGTATACTAGGGCCAAAATTGTGAAAATTTTTTAGCCATAATCAAACACTTTGAGGGAATGAATTGTTGGGACTAGATGCTTAGGATGATAGTGGTAGGTCACATCAAGGTCAGTTGACATACCATAGTCCACAAAGACAGTGTTCTATATCCTACTTTGGTGAGTAGCAATTGGAATGTTAAAAGCTTCTGAGCAGCCATCTAAGGTGCAACTCTTGGTCTTTCTATATCTGCAGCAAAGAGTGGGGGGAAAAAAAGACAAGGAAACACTTAGCCCAAAGGACTAATGGACCAAATGAACCCCAGCCTTCACAATTCTGAAAACAGAAGAACTAGATGGTGCCTGGCTACCACTGCTAACTGCTTTGAAAGGGAACACAATAGGAGGTCTTGGATAGAGTGGGAGAAAAAAAGTGGAACAAAACTCAAAATCATAAAAAAAAAAAAAGGACCAACCTTACTGGTCTAATAGAGACTAGTAGGACCCCAAGACTATGATGCTTATTCACTCTTCAAAATGAATTCATCCCCATGACTCAACTTTCAGCCAAACAGAGACAGGCCTATCAGATGAACAAAAGCATTGGGGAGGTATGCACTCCTTAGAACTATCAACCATACGTGATCAAAAGGGCTGCATTTGCCCAGTGATAAAGCCCAGAAGGCAGGAAGAGATAGGAAAGAAGGATAAATGGAAATGGTAAACAGAGAGAAAGTAGGATGAATGATGTTATATTCAATGATGTTATATTCTGGGGATTGCAATCAGTGTCACAAAAATAAATGTGAATTAATTGTTGAATGGAAAATGAATTTGCTCTGTAAACTTTCACCCAAATTACAATAAAGTTAAAATACAATGTATTTCTGGCTAGAATAAAAGGAAATAATGAGTATGATGATGAACATGTGATTGGACAACTGAGGAAGGTTGATGCTTTTTATATGATGGAAAGAACTTGTCTGATATGTTCAAATATTTTGTGGAAGGTTGAACTTGTATGTGATGAACTTTAATATTTACCTGAGATTTCTAAGCAAGATCTTAAAGGGGCAACATGGTATGTCCTTTCCACTTAGTAAAATGTAAGAGGAAAAAAATAGACTTAAAAATTAACTGTGCAAAATGAAAACAGAACGTAAAGATTTGGAAAATTCTGTTGTACAAACAAAGGACATGTGTCCTAGAATGTTCACCAAAGATATAGCTACACAATCTTTTGTAAAGAGATTAAAGCTGTGACTGATGGCTCTAACCAAATACTACAGCAGAAAACCCATCAGTATAGACTGAAGGTGAAAGAGAAAGAACAAAAGGAAAGAAAGCTATCTGCCTTTTGGAGTTCAACAGGCAGGAAACAGGGCAAAGGATCTACATCTTTTATTCTCCGAAAAAAAAAAAAAGAAAAGGACCATACCTGGAGCAGCTTAGAGATCAGCAGAACTGTTGCAAGGAGCACAGGTATCAGAGCCTTCTCACTTTCAAAGGGTGGGGCCATGGTCTCCTGGATCTCTAATGGTAGCACCACAGCCTCATAAGTTTCAGAGTCAGATCTTTGCAAACTCAGTTCTGGAGTATGTGGCTGTCATTAAAGTACACCAAGGGGATGAGGCTGCCACCCAAAGCTGAGGGGTCGAGACTTCCATTCCCAAGGGATAGAGAATGGGGCCTGCCAGGGCTGAGGGAATAGGGTCACTCATTCGCTCAGAAGGGACTAAGAGAATGGGGCTTCCAAAAGCTGAGGGAGCAGAGTTGCTGCCCCAGTGGGCCTGGAAGGCG
>NW_006921632.1:4933786-4943639 GCF_000298275.1 Orycteropus afer afer
TCTTCTGGGACGTTCACTCTCTCTCATGTGTATAGAATTCTGATGTTGGTTTTGGTTAGTTTAGCCACTCTGCTAGGCTCAAAAAGAGCCCTCCTAGAGGCAGAAGGAGTGTCTTTCTGACTGCCAGCTGAGAAGGATGTGCTGCTGAGAGAAATACACTGCTGAGAGATGTGAGAGAGACACACACTGCTGAGAGAGAGATGTGCTACTGTTGGGGACCAAGAAAAAGACCCCCAAAAGAACATGATTGCAAGGCATATGTTCTAATTACAGTGAAGAGATGACAAGGTCTCTCTTGTGATAGAGTGTTTGCTTTTAGAGATGGCAAGGCCTCTCTGTGGTTGAATGTTGCTTTAAGAAATCGCAAGGTCTCTCTCACTGTTAAATACTTAATTGGCAAAACATCAAAGTATTAAAAGTAGAAGTTATTCATGTTTTTTGTCTTATTGGGATGTTTCATACTTTGTGTCACTGTGTCCTAGTAAACATTTATCATTTTATACTCCTTATTCCTGAGGAGATTTCTGTGATTGTTTTAATGACCACTTGTTGTCCTTGAGCATGTAGAGGAGTAAAACTTTAGCTCTGTAGAGAATAAGCTGATTGTATGAATTCCAAGACTAATGATGTAATCATGTACAAACATATAAATAAAGTAGAACAAAGGCATCAGGGGTTGCTCTTGCAGAATATGCAGGGCGTCTGCCTGGCCCCCGTTCCTTTTTTAAAAAAATATTAAAGAAAACCATTAATCCTTTCATGTTGCTTCATTTTGTGACCTGTGCAGTTTTGCTGGATGTGGCAAGCTACTGAGAGAGACTGAGAGAAACTGTCAGCTGAGAGACAGCTGGCTGAGAGAGGCTGAGCATGTTCTTGAACTTGAATTGTAACCTGTTGCTTTCCTAATAAACGCCATAATCTATGAGTTTTGTGTGGCCACTGCAGCAAATTATCAAACCCAGCAGAGAGGTGGTGGGTGCTGTGGGAGGAACAATTGATATGTTCAACTGTTAGTAAGAGGTGTCAAGGTTAGTAAGAGGACTGGAGGGTAGTGGCATGTCTGGCCTCATAGGAGAAGGCCTTGGGCTGCTGATGGTGAGTTTGTTTTCCTCTTGTGTAGTTAGAGGATGTCAGAAGAGGCCACTTCCCTGCCCCTTTTGCACCTGGTAACCCACAAGGAAAGTTTCCTTCCATATGTAAATCTTTCATTGACTTTTTATAGTAATGAACTAATACAATATTTGTCCTTCTGTGACTTACTTATTTTACTCAGCATAATGTCCTCCAAGTTCATCCACTTTATGTGGTGTTTTGTAGATTCTATTCTTTCACTATTCCTTAGTGTTGTATAGTATTCCATTGTGTGTATGTACCATAGTTTGGTTATCCATTCTTCTGTTGATGGGCACCTAGGTTGTTTCAAACTTTTTGCTATTGTAATAGTGCTGCAATGAATATGGTCTACTGAGTTTTGAATTTGCTTGGTACCTGTGATCTCTTCTTCTCTCCAACTTCCACCATTTGTAATAGAAATATCTATCTTGTACCTATTCTTCCATTGTACTTTGGAAGCAGATAACTTGTGTTCTAGATTTCACAGGTTCACAGATGAAGAGGAGTTTTGCCCAGTGGTGTTACTAGGGAGATGCAGGAGGTACATGTTGCATTGGGTGATACTGTCAGATGGAGGTGGCACCAAAATGACCATCTATAAAATTGTATGCAGTGTTTCAGCAGAAATTTATTATTTTTTATAAAAGTTTACCTGTGGTTAAACAACAAAAATATTTTTCATAAGCCCAGTTTACATGTATCAATACATCCAAAAGGCTAAAGCTCTATGCTAATTTACTTTTTGAACCTTCTATTGCATCCAATCAGAGTTGTCATTATTACTCACCTACAATGACGCTTCTAATCATGTGGTTTTGTTTGCACGTGCTACAAGCACATGCTGTTGTTTTCATCGCTGCTGGTGGTTTTTTTTTGTTTTGTTTTGTTTTACTTTTTTTTTTTTATTATTAGGATTTGGGTGAAGATTTACAGAGTAAATTCACTTTTCATACAGCAGTTCATGTATACTTTGTCTCATGTCATTGACCAAAATTTACAATGCAGCAGCTCCCCTCCCACTTCCTCCCCATAGTTACCTCCTCCCAGTGTCCATCCCTTCATACTCTTCTGCACCCTGAGCTATCTCCCTGTGCATAAGCAGCCCTTCCTTCTCCCATGATGGTTCTCTCCAGGGCGTGTGTCTACTTGAGGTAAATGTTTAACTCACATGTCTGTACTTTGTTTGGCTGGAAACCACAGTTGTGGGTTCAATTCCAGACCTGAAGGGCAGCTAGGGGCCATAGTCTCAGTGGTTACACCAGGCTTCATTGGACCAGCAAACCTGGTCCCCACCTTCTTTTTTTTTTTTTTTTGCCTCCAAATCATTTTGAGTTTTGTACCACATTGTTCTCCCTCTTTATGCAGGATCTCCTACATCCCTTCCAAGTGGATGGCAGTGGTAGCTGGGCACCATCTAGTTCCTCTGGTCTCATAGTTGTATAGGTTGCAGATCGGATGGTGTACCAGTCGCTAGGACTGACTGTTTCCATTAATTTTGGTTTTCTTCTTTCTTCTTGATGAGGAGAGACCCGTTGTTGCATCTAGATGGCAGCTTCCTAGCTTTTAAGGTCCCAGTCGCTACTCGCCAAAGTAGTAGGTGGAACAATGTTTTGTATAGTATGTTATGCCAATTGAGCTTGATGTCCCCTGCGACTATGGTCCCAAGCCTGCAGGATCAACTACTCGGTCCCTCTGGGTAGCTGGCTGTGACCAAGTAATGACCATAACCTTGCCCCTTGTCAGCTCTACCATACACCCGGGAATTCTGATCATTCACATGAACTTATAGGCCCATTGTCTGCCAACCCTGTATATGATCTTGGATACACTCTCCATTTAGACATACCTAATTGTTTAGCCTGTTCACCCATCTATCCGTCCCTATACCCATGTTTGCTTTCACTGACAACTCAGTATTGTATATGCAAAGGGGTTCATATTTGTTGTTTGTACTGCCCATGTAACTCTCTATGTCTTTCTCATCCTCAATGCTGCCATATTGGTCACTCACATTTGGTACATTGCCCTTCTCTTCACCCAAATCAATATTTATCTCTATCTATCTAACAGCATTCCCTCCCCTTCCCTCCCACCCCTGGTAACCAACAAAGAAAATGTCCTCCAATATATAAACCTTTCCTTAACTTTTGCAATAATGGACTAATACAATATTTGTCCTTTTGTGACTGACTTATTTCACTCAGCATAATGTCCTCCAAGTTCATCCACGTTATGCGGTGTTTTGCAGATTCTACATTATTCTTTAGCGTTGCATAGTATTCCATTGTGTGAATGTACCAAAGTTTGATTATCCATTCCTCAGTTGTTGGACATCTAGGTTGTTTCCAAGTTTTGGCTATTGTAAATAGTGCTGCGATGAACATCGGCGTGCATATATCTGTTCTTGTTGCTGCTGGTGTTTTTATAGTCTCTTGTTTTTGTCAAATTTTCTGGTCTTTTAGCCACAATATTATGGTAAATAGTATTTATGAGTCTATATTAATATTTTTTTAAAGAATGAAGTAGTAATTAAAGGAAAACAAATAGAAAAATAAAAAGCTTCCCATCAGTTACTAATAATGTAGTAATTCAACATAGAAAGATTGTACAAAACAATTTTGTTGTTCATTTTCATACAATCTAAAAAATACTACATTTAAGCAATTTACAACTGTATTGATTTTTCTATGATTAAAATTGATAACAAACATTAGTAAGTATTCTGTATGGTATAGTATGGGAGGAAGTCTATGTGTCAGGGGGAGGTGAAACCATGAGTTACTGTACTGATGACACTAACCTTAGTGACACCAACCTTAGTGACACCACAGATTTTGCCCCAGGATGGAATGTACTATACCTGATTTAGATGATTCTGAAGATTAGATTTTGGCCTTGGAGTTGATTTAAGGCTTTGGGGCTAATATGATAGGGTGAATGTGTTTTGCATGTGGTAAGGACAGAATTTTGAAGGTCCAAAGGTCGAATGTTATGGATTGAATTATGTCCCCAAAATATATGTTGTGAATCCTAACCTATACACCTATGGTTATAATTCTATTTGAGAATGAATTCTTTGTAATGTTAAGGAGGCAAAATCAGTGTTGGGTAAATCTTGAGTCAGTCTCTTTAGAGATATAAACAGATTAAACAAATAAACAGGGGAGAGATGGGGTAAGAGCAATGTCAAGCCATATGAAGATCATCCAGGAGCAGAAGAGAAACAGAAAATTTCCCCCTGGAGCTGAAACCCTGAATTTGGACCTCTAGCCTCCTAAACCATGAGAAAATAAATTCCTGTTTGTTAGAACAACCCACATGTGGTAGTTCTGTTATAGCAGCACTAAATGACTAAAACAGGTGCCAAGATGATTCAACGGGGAAAGAATAGTCTCTCCAACCAATTGTGTTGGAATATTGAGATAGCTACATTCAATAGAGTAAGTTTTGTGCCTTACCTCACTCCATATACAAAAAATTAATTGAAAATGGATCAAAGACCTAAATGTAAGAGCTAAAACTATAAAGCTCTTAAAGGAAAACATAATGACAAATCTTTATGACCCCAGATTTGACACAGGATTTGACAACAGATGTGACACCAAAAGAAAAAGTGACAAAGCAAAAATAGATAAATTGGAACTTCATCAAAATTAAAAATGTTTGTGTTTCAAAGGATATCATCAAAAAAAGTGAAAAGACAACCCATAGAATGGGATAAAATACCTCCAGACTTATATCTAATGAGGGACTTGTATCCAGAATATATAAAGAGCTCTCACAACTCAACAATAAAAAGATAAATAACCCAATTAAAATATGGGAAAAGAGTCTAAATAGAGATTTTCCAAGGAAGCTATACAAGTGGCCAGTAAGCACATGAAAAAGTTATTGGCATCATTAATCAAGAGGGAAATGCAAATGAAAACCACATTTAGATACCACTTCACACACACTAGGATGTCTGGAATCAAAAAGCCAGTAACAAGAGTTAATGAGGATGTGGAGAAATTGGAATCATCAGACACTGCTGATGGGAATGTAAAATGTAGTTTCTTTGCAAAACAGACTGGCAATTGTTCAAATGATTAAACATAGTTACAATTTGACTCAGCAGTTCTACTCCTAAGTATATATCTAAGAGAAATGAAAAACATGTCCACACAAAAACTTGTACATGAGTGTTTATAGCAACATTATTCATAATAGCCACATGATGGAAGCAACTCAAATGTCCATTAGCAAATCAGTGGGTTAACAAAATGTGGTACATCCATACAACAGAATGTATTTGGCCATACAACGTTATCAAATAATAATATACATGAACCTTGAAAGCATTAAGCTAAATGAAAGAAGTCAATCACAAAAGACCATATATTATATGATTCCACTTACATAAAATGTCCAGAATAGGGAAATCTACCAAGAGAAAACATTCATCACAGGAAGAGGCAGGGAGTGGGAAGTAGGTAGATGATAGATAAAAGATAAGACAACGTTTCTTTTGAGATAATGAAAATGTTCGCAAATTATGATAATAGTTGCATATATCTTTTAAAATACTAAAATCTATTGAATTGTACACATTAAATGAGTGAACTGTACGATACGTGAATTATATTTCAATAAGACTTTAAAAAAAAAAAAAAAAAAAAGCACTTATATTACATGTAAGGAGCTCTGGTGGTACAGTACCTAAGGCATTTGACTGCTAACTAGAAGGTTGGTGGTTCATACCCAGCAGCCACTCTGTGGAAAGAAGATGGGGAAATCTACTTCATAAAGATTTACTGCCTCAGAAGACCAATGGGTGTCACTATGAGTCAGAATCGACTAGATGGCAGTGGGGTTGGTTTGGTTTTTTTTATATAACATATACAAATGTGTGCCTACTTTAAGAAAATTGTACTTCTATAAAAATGTTTTCCTTTATAAACCTATGTATTTTATTTTGTGCACTTAAAAACATTATTCTAAGAAGGAATTTATAGGTTTCAATTTAAAAAGAAAAAAACACTGCCATCGAGTCTACTCTGACTCATAGCAACCCCTACGGAGAGGCTGGTAGGTTGGAACCATCAACCTTTTGGTTAGAAGCCCAATGACTTAACCACTACACCACCAGAACTCAATAGAGATTCAGAAATCTCTGGCATAACAGATGAATCCCCAATGTAGAAAACCATAGCAATGGAGCATAAATCCTGGAAATGGTAACTAATAAACAAGGAAAGTCTCCAGAAATATGATTTGAAACTCCATGTTAAAAGATAATATACTGTGTGCTAGAGAAAATTGACTCAAATGGTCAATATCAAGACATATATTCGTAAAACTATAGGACTTAGAACAGAAAGAAAAGAAACACTTTGGCCACTCATACAGATAGACTAAGAGTATCAGGTTATAGTCAGATTTTCAACAGCATTGCTTTATACCACAACACAGTAGAGTAACATATTTTAGATACTCAAGACAGAAAATGTGAGCCACAGATATCAAGCCAAACTGACCTTAAAATGTAAAGATCATAGATAAATTGTTATGGATATGTAAGAACACAGAGAATTTTTTTTATCCCTGAGGAATCTATTAGAGAACAAGTGTCTGACAAAGTGATTAAAGAGGAATTGACATAAGGACTGAGGTGTAACAACATAATCGATGAAAGTCAGTTTCTCTTTAAAGATAAAGTTGAAATGATGGAATTATAATATCAATAGTTTGCAACCCATGATCAATTCACAGACCTAATTAATGATTATCAATACATGATGACATTAAGAAAAGAGAGACAACCAGACATTTGATACAAGCATGCTGCACCAGTTATAAAACAGTCTTAGAAGAAGTAAACCAAACTTGAATCTTATAAAGAAAGGTGGGGCAATCTACTTCTGTAAAGATTTACAGCCTTGGAAACCCAATGGGGTTGCTATGAGTTGGAATTAACTCAATGGCAGTGAGTTTGATTCAAGGGACACAGTAACATTTCACATAACACCACAGGTATGCAATCAGCAGAACGTAGAATTCAAAAGACCTTACAGGACAAATAATTTTATTTTTAAAGAAAAGTTAGAAAGAGGAAAACAGATGACAGAATAATGGTGTAGATTAACAGATGCTTTAAAAAAGCCGGAGACTTAAAAGCCATATCAACTAATCACAATATATAAGAAATCAGAAAATACAGACATTGACTATATATTTGATGTACTAAGGAATTTTGTAGGAGCTCTGATAGCATGGTGCCTGAAGCATTTGACTGCTAATCAGAAGGCTGGCGGTTCAAACCCACCAGCCACTCCTCAGAAGGAAGGTTGGGCAATCTACTTTCATAGTGATACTGCCTTGGAAACCCAAGGAGGGGTCACTATGAGTGAGGTCCAACTCGACGGCACATAACAACAACAAGGAATTTTGTTAACAATTTAGATGTGAAAATGGTTATTTTTTTAACGTTTCTTATCTTTCAGAGATACATACTAAAGTGTTTATAGATCATCTGCTATGATGTCTGGGATTTGCTTCAAAATAATCTTGGGTAGATGGGAAGTGACTGAGAGTATTGAAACAAAATGAGCTTTGTGTTAATAATTGTGGTAGCTGGATGTAGTTGTTGTTGTTGTTGTTATGTGCCATCGAGTCAGCCCTGACTCATAGCGACCCCTCCTTGGGTTTCCGAGGCAGTATCACTATGGAAGTAGGATTGCCCAACCTTCCTTCCGAGGAGTGGCTGGTGGGTTTGAACCGCCAGCCGTCTGGTTAGCAGGCAAGTGTCTTAGCCACTATGCTACCAGAGCTCCCAGCTGGATGTGGTAGTACATTAATATATGTATCTCTCTAATTTTGAATTCATTAAAAATTTTCCATCATAAAATGTTTAAAAAATACTTTGACAAGAAAATATCAAATGGATCATAATTTTTACTTTATTTTACTTGAAAAACATTTGTTTTTATTTGTCTTTAATTCAACGTAGTGATTATCATAGTGAATACTCAGTAAATAGATGGGTGAGTTTACATTAACTCCATCCTTTCCATAATCCTATTATCACACAACAGTATTTATTCTTAAATTGTGAAAGTTGAGCATCAGGTCCAGCAATTCCAAATATTTAAATCAAGTGCATATAATATTTAGCTTGCTGTATTCAATACTCAGAATAAATGAATAATACTTATTTAGAAAAAGAATCTCTGAGGTTCAAAATGGAGTCTCATCAGTAAGCACCACGCTATTTCCCTCTAGCATCTTAGTGCTTGAAAAACTAGGTACAGCAGTTTGAATTAGGGATTCTGGTGCTCAGCTCACTGAGTCAGAGTGCACCAAACTCAGAAGAGTAGAATTAGAAAGGAGAAAGGGACAGGAGGAATAATAAGATCAAAAGATCTATCCTGTGGAGCACTGACTGGCAGTTGAAAAAGGCCATCAGGGACTGCCCTGGAGAAGCGCCAACCAGCAGGCGAGAAAGGCCATGTGAGACCTCTCTGGATTAAGGAAGAAGACACACCACACCAGCATACCAGTGACCACGCCAGCATACCAGCTATCACCCAAGGTTCTACCTTTAGCACTTGATTTTATCGATAACTTGGGTTGGCTAGGTGCAAACAGGCACATTCAGCACCACTGAAACCCAGGCAGGGAGTCTGTTGGTGCTGCAGGAGGACAGGCCTGGGGAGGTGCTCCCGCAGCGGGTCACTGATCAGGCTTGGATCAGCTTAGAGGCACTGAGAGACCAGCACTTGAATTTATCAGTGATATTGGGACCACAGATTACTAGCAGGCACTCTCCTGACTCCAGCACCTCTGAAACCAAGCAGATCTTTGGCGCCATGGGTGGGCGGACCCACAGAGGAGCTCCTGTGGCTGATCACGGTCTGAGCCAACTGGGCCAATGCTGTGGGCAGGTGAGCCCAGAGAAAGGATCCCCATGGCAGATAGTGGAGCTGGGCAGTTGTCTTGGATTGGCTTTTTGGAGTCTAGGGGCCTTGGCAGCAGGTGTTTTGCATGTGTCTGAGCCTGGTGGAAGGTGGTGACCCCATAACAACTGGAGTCTTGGCTGAAATTGAGCTGTGGGCCTGTGAATGATAGTACAACATCATCATTAGCAGCCCACTCAAAGCCCTAGAAATCACCCCTACCAACAGGGAACTTCCCTTCTTCTGCTCTTCCACTCCCACCTTCTCTGCCAATAACTTCACTCATTCAATAGATGAAACCCCATTCAGTCACTGTAATACCTCCCAGTTCGAACTCAAAACACTTTTTATGACAAACAGAAACTCATACCCACATTCCACACAGTGATTCCACTATCACAAAGAAAACTGTAGAGCAACCCAGCATACCTGAATTAATAATTAAAAAAATAAAATACACCAGCTTCACCTTTTCAAATATTAAAGCATAAAACCAAGACAAAACAAATGAATACATAACCAGCAATTAAAGACAACCTCAAAATGTCTAGAAAACAACAGGCAACCTCAAAGAAAACAGGACAAGGCATTAGAAGCAAAACCACAAACAAAGGTCTCATTAAACATGGAAGAAGAGGAGGCAATAGAATTATCTGAGAAGGAATTTAGAAGATATATTTATAGAGCTTAACAAGAGCCTAAGGAAATCCCAAACAGAAGCAAGGAGAACATAGACAGTTCCCTGGAAGGACTCAGGAAAATCATTCAAGAACAAAATAACAAAATTAATGCACAAACAGAACTCA
>NW_006921632.1:4944003-4945250 GCF_000298275.1 Orycteropus afer afer
GAAAAAAAAAAAAAAACACCCAGAAAAATGTGGAAGACCTGCTAACAGAAAACTTCCCCCATATCATGAAAGAAGAAAATATACTTGTCCAAGAAGCTCATAGAACCCCACAGAAGATACATCCCAAGAGAAAAACACCAAGGCATATTATAATCAAACTCTCCAAAACCAAAGACAAAGAAAAAATTTTGAGAGCTGCCCAGGACAAAAGAAATATTACTTATAATAATCAAACAGTTAGGCTGAGCTCTGATTACTCAGCAGAAACCATGCAGGCAAGAAGGCAAGGGGATGGCATATATAAAACACTGACGGAAAAGAACTTCCAACCAAGAATCCTATATCCAGCCAAATTATCCATCAAATGTGAGGGCAAAATCAAGCATCCTCAGACAAACAGAAATTAAGAGATTTTGTGAAAACCACACCAACCCTACAAGAAATGCTTAAGGAAGTGCTTCCAATAGAGAACCCACAACAGAGATCAACAAAATAGGTTATGTGGCATCAACACTAAAACTAAATCAGAAATAGAAACTCAAAACCATACAATATTGTACACTAAAAACCAAGGAATTCAATCAGCACATAACAACAGCAACTAACCTATCAGAGGGAATAAAACTTCTGGGTACAAACTTCCAAGTGGAGAGGAAAACAGGACAATGTCTTCACAGTACACACTGTTATAAAAATGCAGAGACAAGAATATACTCCAAGGTAACTACAGAGAAAATTAACAATCCCCCTAAGCAAATTCAGAAGGAAGGAAACATATTTACTTAATTTGCATAGTTTAATAAGCACAAAATCAACAATAAAGAAAGAAAAGGAGAAAATATTAGCCAACAAACTGAACTCAGCACACAAAAATGTATGGACCAAGGAAACAGCAACAACATGACAAAAAAAAAAAAAAATAGAATGACAGCAATCAATTCATACTTATCACTAATTACACTCAGTGTGAATGGACTAAATGCATCTATCAAGAGAAAGAGAGTGGCAGACTGGATAAGAAAAGAAGACCCATAGATATGCTGCTTGTAAGAGACCCACCTTAGACACAAAGATAAAAACAAATTAAGAGTTAAGGGATGGAAAAAAATATATCCCAAGCCAATGGAAACCAAAAAAGAACAGGAGTAGCAATATTAATTTCTGATAAAATAGACATTAAGGTTAAAAACATCATAAGAGACAAAGGACATTCTATGATGCTGAAAGGGTCAATTGACAAAGAAGAC
>NW_006921632.1:4946235-4947710 GCF_000298275.1 Orycteropus afer afer
GGGTTTGAACCGCCAGCCTTCTGGTTAGCAGTCAAGTGCCTTAGCCACTACGCTACCAGAGCTCCCTAATAAAGATTAGAGAAGAAATAAATGAAACTGAAAACAAAACAAAAATACAAGAAAATCAACAAAACCAAAATCTGGTTCTTCAAAAAGATTAATGAAATTGATAAACCACTGGAAGATCTAGCAAAAGAAAAGAAAGAGAAGATCCATATCACAAGAATTGTAAATGAAAAGGGTGTCATTATAACAGAACCAACTGAAATAAAAAAAGATAACTGACAAAATATTATGAAAAATTGTATTTCAGTACAGTATCCAGTACTGAGATTTGAGAACCTAGAAGAGATGGACAAGTTTCTAGAACCACAAGACTTACCTAAACTATCACACTCAGAGATGCAAAACTTGAACAGACCTATAACAAAGAAGAAATTGAACAGAGCATAAGAAAAACTTCCCACAAAGAAAAATCCTGGCCCTGATGGCTTCACTGGAGAATTTTATCAAATATTCAGAGAAGAGTTGACACCTATGCTAATCAAGCTATTCCAGAGCATAGAAAAAGATGAATACTTTCAAATTCATTTTATGAAGCAAGCATAACACCAACACCAAAACCAGGGAAAGACACCACAACAAAGAAAAACTACAGATCAACATCCCTCATGAACATACATGCAAAAAATCTTTAAGAAAATCCTAGCCAACAGAATCCAACAAAATATCACAAAATTAACACACCCAGACCAAGTGGGATTCATACCAGGTTTACAAGGGTGGTTCAGCATCATAAAAAC
Source organism: Orycteropus afer afer (assembly GCF_000298275.1). Lineage (NCBI taxonomy): Eukaryota > Metazoa > Chordata > Mammalia > Tubulidentata > Orycteropodidae > Orycteropus > Orycteropus afer. The sequence goes on from NW_006921632.1 coordinate 4,947,039, forward strand.
AATCAATGTAATCCACAACATAAACAAAACAAAAGAACCATGTGATTTTATCAATTGATGCATATGTTAGACTGGGTTCTCTAGAGAAACAAAACCAGTAAAACTTACATATAGAGAGAAAGGGAAATTTATCTTAAGAAAATGGCTCACACAATTATGGAAGCTGGCAAATCCAAAGTTCTTGGATCAAACGTCAACCTGGAGGCTTTTCTCAACCCATGCAGCTACAGGGGCTCAGGAGCTCAAGGTTGGCAGGCAGTTGGCTATTGACTCCAAGGAATGATGAATCCAAGATCTCCAGGCAGAATGGTGGATTGTTCACTCATGGACAGTTGTAGGTAGCACAACAGAATCCTGAGCCACAGAAGAAGAGTGTCTCTTTCCCCAGGATGTCCATAAATATACTGGAAGCAGGCCACACCCCTAGGGAAACTCCCTTTCAACAGATTGGCAAAACATATATATCTGATCCCATCTTGGGAATAACCACATCACAACTGCTTAAACCACACAAAATTGTGGTCCAGCCAAGTTGACACACAGCTCCAACTATCACAGTCCACCCCTTGTCAACTTGGCAGTTGTACACATCTTCTTAACCATATATAATCTCTAAATAAGGACAATTATAAAGTCATATTTGCACCTAACATGATACACTAACACACGTAC
>NW_006921632.1:4947965-4949344 GCF_000298275.1 Orycteropus afer afer
AAGGGTCTAGGCCATTAGCAGTCATATCAGAATTGTTGTTGTTGTTGTTATTTGCCATCGAGTCAGCCCTGACTCATAGCGACCCCTCCTTGGGTTTTCGAGGCAGTGTCACTACGGAAGTAGGATTGCACAACCTTCCTTCCAAGGAGTGGCTGGTGGGTTTGAACCACCAGCCTTCTGGTTAGCAATCAAGTGCCTTAGGCACTATGCTACCAGAGCTCCTATCAGAATTGGGTTGCTGTAATTTTCCATTGACTTTAATCATGGGGCATGGTAGTACTAAGAGACATCCTAAAGAATCTCCTGTATTCCAGACATATTCTTTACTTCCCTTATGTAAAACCAACCCAATTTCCCCTTGGTAATCAGGATCTATCACACTAGATAGTACAGTAATGCCCTTCTTTGTTGATCCACAGGCATGAAGAAGCCAAAATGGCTGGGTGGCATTCTTAATTTCTAGTTCAATGCAATTAGTATTGTGTCTCCAGGTAGGAGTGTTCCTTCCTTTGGGATTAAGATCTCCAGACCCATAGAGCATAGGGTAGCAGGGACAGGAAGCAAAAATTTTTTGAGTGGGTCACTAGGAGTAATAGTGAGTGGTACCACTCCTGTTTACACCCCTTTGCTCCTGGACCCGTGACTCCTAGCTATTAGAGAAACAGAACCATATATTGGACGCTGGTTTAGAGCATATACAGCCTCCTGGAGAACATTGCCCCAACCCTTCAGGGTATTGCCACCTTGCTGGTGCCGTATTTGTGGTTTTAAGAGGCCATTCCATTGTTCTATCAAGGCAGCTGCTTCAGGATGATGGGCAACATGGTAAGACCAGTGAATTCCATAAACATAAGCCCATTGCCGCACTTCATTTGCTGTGAAATGTGTCCCTTGATCCGAAGCAATGCTGTGTGGGATACCATGATGGTGGATAAGGCATTCTGTAAATCCATGGATGGTAGTTTAACAGAAGCATTGCATGCAGGGAAGGCAAATCCATATCCAAAATAAGTATTCCAGTAAGAACAAAACGCTGTCCTTTCCATGATGGAAGTGGCCCAATGTAATCAGCCTGCCACCAGGTTGCAGTCTGATCACTCCGAGGAATGGTTCCATATCGTGGACTCAGTGTTGCTCTCTGCTGTTGGCAGATTGAGCACTCAGCAGTGGCGGTAGCCAAATCAGCCTTGGTAAGCAGGAGTCCATGTTGCTGAGCCCATGCATAACCTCCATCCCTGCCACCATGACCACTTTGTTCATGAGCCCATTGAGCAATGACAGGAGTAGCCGGGGAAAAAGGAAGGCTGGTTTCCACTGAACGTGTCATCCTATCCACCTGATTGTTAAAGTCCTCCTCTGCTGAGGTCATGTTTTGGTGG
>NW_006921632.1:4949815-4951138 GCF_000298275.1 Orycteropus afer afer
TCCTGTTCGAGCCCGATCTCTGATATACCACTTCCATTTAATGATGGAGTGCTGCTGTGCACGTCCAACTTTATGACTCTGTGGGTCAGACAACACCCAGTTCATGATGGGCAGCCTCATGGTGACTTGGTGGCCCATGGTTAGGTGTCCAATCTCTACTAAAGCCCAATAACAAACTAAAAGCTGTTTCTCAAAAGGAGAGTAGTTATCTGCAGAGGATGGCAGGGCTTTGCTCCAAAACCCGAAGGGTCTGCATTGCAATTCACCAATAGGGACCTTCCAAAGGCTCCAAACAGCATCTCTATCTACTACAGACACTTCAAGCACCATTGGGTCAGCCGGATCATATGGACCAAGTGGCAGAGCAGCCTGCACAGCAGCTTGAACCTGTTGCAGACAGAACCTTCTGTTGCTCTGGGCCCCACTCAAAACAAGCAGCTTTCCAAGTCACTTGAGGGATATGTTGCCTCCAAAATCCAAAGATACCCACCAGATTTTGTGCCTCCTTTTTAGTTGTGGGGGAAGCCAGATACAATGACTTATCCTTCACTTTAGTAGGAATATCTCAACATGCCCCACACCGTTGGACCCCTAAAAATTTCACTGAGGAGGAAGATGCCTGCATTTTCGTAGGGTTAATTTCCCAACCTCTAACATGCATATGTCTCACCAAGAAGTCTAAAGTCATCGATACTTCTTTACTAGGTCCAATCAGCATAATGTCATCAATATAATGGACCAGTGTGATGTCTTGTGGAAGGGAAAGGCAATCAAGATCCCTACAGACTAAATTATGACATAGTGCCAGGGAGTTGATATACCTGTGAGGAAGGACTGTGAAAGTATACTGTTGGCCTTGCCAGAAGCAGGCAGACTGCTTCTGATGGTCTTTTGAAATTGGTATTGAGAAAAAGGCATTGGCCAGATCAATAGCTGCATACCAAGTACCAGGAGATGTACTAATTTGCTCAAGCAGTGAAAACACATCAGGAACAGCAGCTGCAGTGGGAGCCACCACCTGATTAAGTTTACGATAATCTACTCTCATTCTCCAAGATCCATCTGTTTTTTGCATCGGCAAAATAAACGAATTCAATGGGGATGTGGTAGGAATCACCACCTCTGCATCCTTCAAGTCTTTGATGGCAGTAATCTCTGAAACCCCTCCAGAGATAGAGTATTGCTTTTATTTATTTTTGTTTTGTTTTGTTTGATTTTTTGTTTTTTTTTTAATGCATTTTATTGAAGTATTGAAATACAATTTATGTATAATGAAATACACAAAACTAAAGTGATCATTTTATGCATTTTTTTTTTTTTTTT
>NW_006921632.1:4951638-4953433 GCF_000298275.1 Orycteropus afer afer
TTGTTATTTTCTGTCTCATTGAACCTTACCATCAGTGCTAGAGTGAGTATATCTCATTGTTTTCATTTACATCTCTCTGATGGCCAATGATTGTGAGCATCTTTTCATGTATTAGCTGACCACCTGAATATCCTCCTTGGTGAAGTGTCTATTCATGTCTTCTGCCAATTTTTCAATTGGATTGTTAATTCCTTTGGTTTTGAGGTGTTGGAGTTTTCCATCAATCTTAGAGATAAGTCCCTTGCCAGATATGTAATTATCAGCAAATACGAATTTGTTGCTTTCCTTTTTGTCATGTGCTTTTTCATACTGTCGATTTCTTTGTTCCATATAATTTTTTATGCTGAGCTTTTTGTTTATGAATCATGTTATCACTTCCTTCATTGCTATTGTTTTAGTATTTGTTGAATATTTATGCTCATCCTCTTTTATTTTGATGTGAAGCTTTATCCTTTCTCTTTGATGTTATCCAGGGATAGGGTATTGCTTTTGGTTTACTATTTTTGTAAGTAGAGGCAGTTCTAATGGCTAATTTCTAATGGAAAGTGGAGAAAGGACAGAAAAGATCAAGGGGACCAGGACAGAGTGAGGAGTCAGCTGCAAGGATCCAGGTGAGGAGAGAGAATCCAGTCTATGCCCCATAGCGGCAAGGCAGGAAAGTGGGGAAAGGACAGAAAAGGCCAAGGGGACTGGGCAGAGCAAGGAGTCAGCCACAGGGATCCAGGTGAGGGGAGGGAAACCAGGCCACGCTCCACAAGCAGCAAGGTGGGAAAACAGAGAAAGGACAGAAAAGGACAAGGGGACTGGGTCAAAACAAGGAGTCAGCCACAGGGATCCAGGTAAGGGTGGTTAAAGAGGTTTCCAACAGCTAAGGGAGACAAACTTATCTATTGGTTTGTCCTACTATGGTAAAGTGCTGCTGTGAGTCTTGAGGCTGTGTCACTGGTATTTCAAACTCAGTAGGGTGCACAGGGTGCACAGGTATCAGCCTGGCTTGCAGACTGAGGCAGACTAGGAAGAAGGAAGAGGCCATCCTCTTCTCAAAGAATTGGCCAGGGAAAATCTTATGAATAGCAGAGAAACACTGTCTGATACATTACTGCACAACTTTATGAGTAGTCCGGAAACATTGTCCAATACAGAGGAGGAAGGTGAGTCACTTAGCTTAGAAAGCTCACAAAATAGGACTGGGAAAGAGTTGCATTATAAGAGTAAAACCAGCCTTACTCATATGGATAAGGTAAACCTTTCAAGACCTCCATTTGCTGATGTGGTACCACTCAAATAGAGGAGAAATAGCAGCAAACATTCATTAATAATCAGAACATGGCATGTACGAAGTATGAATCTAGGAAAATTGGAAGTTGTAAAAAATGAAATGGAACACATAAAGATTGATATCCTAGCAATTAGTGAGCTGAAATAGACTGGTTTTGGCCATTTTGAATCAGACAACCATTAGATCTACTATGCTGGGAATCACAGCTTGGAGAGGAATGGCATGACATTCATCATCACAAAGGATGTTGCAAGATCTGTCCTGAAGTACAATGCTGCCAGTGATAGGATAATATCCATATGCCTACAAGGAAGACACGTTAATATGACTATTATTCAAATTTATGCACCAACCACGAAAGCCAAAGATGAGGAAATTGAAGATTTTTATCAACTTCTACAGTCTGAAATTGACCTAACATGCAATCTGGATATGTTAATTATCACTGGTGATTGGAATGTAAAAGTTGGAAACAAAGAAGAATCAGTGGTAGTTGGAAAATTTGGCCTTGGTGAC
>NW_006921632.1:4953942-4955778 GCF_000298275.1 Orycteropus afer afer
AAATGGATGACAGAAGAGACTCTGAAACTTGCCCTTGAGTGGAGAGTAGCTAAAGCCAATGGAAGAAATGACAAGATAAAAGAATTGAACTGAAGATTTCAATGAGCAGCTCGAGAAGACAAAGCCAGTTACTATAATGGAATGTGCAAAGACCTGGAGTTAGAAAAACAAAAGGGAAGAACATGCTCAGCATTTCTCAAGCTGAAAGAATTGAAGAAAAAAATTCAAGCTTGAGTTGCAATATTGAAAGATTCTAAGGGCAAAACATTGAGTGATGCAGGGAACATCAAAAGTAGATGGAAGAAATACAGAGTCACTGTACCAAAAAGAACTGGTCGATCTTCATCCATTTCGGGAGGTGGCATATGATGTAGAACCAATGGTACTGAAGGAGGAAGTCAAAGCTGCAATGAAGGAATAGGTGAGCAACAAGGCTCTGGGAATTGACGGACTACCCATTGAGATATTTCAACACACAGATGCCGTACTGGAGGTACTCACTCACTTATGCCAAGAGATTTAGAAGACAGCTACCTGGCCAACTGGAAGAGATCCATATTGGTACCCATTCCAAAGAAAGGTGATCCCACAAATTGTGTAAATTATCAAACAATATCATTACACTCACACAGAAGTAAGATCTTACTGAAGATAATTCAAAAACAGTTGCCACAGTATATTGACAGAGAACTTCCAGAGGTGCAAGCTGGATTCAGAAGAAGACATGGAACAAGGGATATCATAGCTGCTGTCAGATGGATCTTGGCTCAAGGCAAAGAATACCAGAAAGGGGTTCCGGTAAGATGGCAGACTAGGCAGAAAGACTGCCCAGACCCTCTTCAACAAAGAAAAGGGAAACCAATTAACACAGAGACAGAAGATAATCCTGGATCCCTGAGCCTTGAAGGGAAGGATATAGAAGTTGACTAAACCCCAACTAGCAGAAGAATTTGCATGAAAATACCAAAAAAGGAGACAGATGGAGCTGCAGTCTGGCAGCGATCCTGAGCGATCCTGAGAGCACGGCACAGATTCCCGAGTGGTGGTAGGACCTAAGAATTAACCTAAAAATCAGCCCTGCTGGCCAGGGACTGCACAGAGTATTGCTCTGGTGGCTGGGGAATAAACAGAGAAGGTGAAGAGAAAGGCCAGCTGAGCTGTGGACTTTTGCCGGTCTGGAGGACGCCACCATTTTAAATGTTACAAGCGGCTTGAGCATTTTGGATATTAAAGAGACAGCCCTCTCCAAGGTTCCATGGACTTAAGAAGAGGTTCTGCTTTCAAGCAACCTCAAAAAAACTCCGGACCTGCAAGACTGAAAAGGTGCGACATTCCTCTTGTTACTCTTATACCCCACACCCACTTGGTGAAAGGAGGTGCGGCCATCCCCCACTCCTACCTACCTTCTAGGCCCACAGGAACCCCATCACAGTCTGTGTGCTCAGATGGAGCCTGGGTGCCCTGCCCTGTCCTCTACCGATTTTTTTTTCTCTTTTTTAAATTTTATTTATTTATTTTCACTTTCTTTTTCTGGTGATTGGTTTGCTTGTGTTTGTCTGTTTTAAAACAACTATTATTATTAATACTTTTGTCCTTTTTACCATTATTATTCTTCTTCCCCTCCCTGTTCCTACATCTCAGCTTTTTCTCTGCTCCCTGTTCCTGGATGAAAAAAAAAAAAATTTTAATTTAATTATTTTCTTTTTTCCCCTTTTTTCTCATGGTTAACCCCATTACTTGTTTTTCTTTTTGCATTTTTCCCATTTTTATCTTCATTATTTTCCTTCTTTACCTTTTTCTCTTAGTGCCCTATCCCAAGATATTGCAGGTTTTCTT
>NW_006921632.1:4975240-4979328 GCF_000298275.1 Orycteropus afer afer
TTGTGTTTTACTGACTATGCAAAAAGCATTTGATTGTGTGGATCATGACAAATTATGGATAACATTGAGAAGAATGAGAATTCCCAAACACTTGATTGTACTCATGAGGAACTTGTACATTGACCAGGAGACTGTCATTCGAATGTAACAAGGGAACACTACATGGTTTAAAATCAAGAAGGGAGTGTGTCAGCTTGTATCCTTTCCCCATACTTACTCAATCTATATGCTGAGCAAATAATCCGAGAAGGTGGACTATATGAAGAAAAACATGGCATCAGGATTGGAAGAAGGATCATTAACAACCTGAGATATGCTGATATAACTTTGCTTGCTGTAAGTGAGGATGACTTGAGGTACTTACTGATGAAGATTGAGGAATACAGTCTTCAGTATGGATTACATCTCACTATAAAGAAAACAAAAAATCCTCACAACTGTACCAATAAGCATCATCACGATAAATGGAGAAAAGATTGAGGTTGTCAAAGAATTCACATTGCTTGGTTCTACAATTGACACAATGGAAGCAGCCATCAGGACATTAGACAATGTGTAGCACTGGGCAGGTTGGCTGTGAAGGAACTCTTTCAAGTGCTGAGGAGCAAGGATGTCTCCTTGAGGACTAAGGTTTGCCTGACACAAGCCATGATATTTCCAGTTGCCTCATATGCATGTGATATCTGGACAATGACTAAGAAAGACCGAAGAAGAGTTATGCTTTTGAGTTGTGGTTCTGGCAAAGAATGCTGAGAGTACCATGGACTGCTAAAAGAACTAACAGATCTCTCCTGGAGGAGATGCAGCTAAAATGCTCCTTGGAAGCGAGAATGTCCAGACTTCATCTCACCTACTTTGGTCATGTTGTCAGAAGGGCCCATTCCCTGGAGAAGGATGTCAAGCTTGGTAAGGTGGAGGGTCGACGAGGGCAAAGCCTTCAACTAGATGGATTGACACGGTGGCTATGACAGAGGGCTCAAGTATGGCAAGAATCATGGAGCTGGCGCAGGATCAGGCGGTGTTTCATTCTGCTGTGTGTGGGGTCACTCTGAGTTGGAAATGACTCGATGGCACCTAACAACAACAATGGCTTCCATTTGGCTTTTCCTAACATAATAGCCTTTACTCCACCTGTCAGGGACCCAATGTCAGAATTCTGCCAACTGCTCAGTATATCTATTCCAATTATGCATTCTGGAACTGTGTAAATCACTGGGGATGTGTTCAGGGACCCACTGGACCCATTGTGAGATGCACTTAGCTAAGACCCAATCAATAACTTGCCGTCCATATGCCCCACTCTGACTGATGGGCCACAGTGATACTTTGGGTCTCCTGGAATTAGAGTCAGTTCACAGCCAGTGTCTAGTAATCCCCAAAAAGTCTGATTATTTCCTTTTCCCCAACGAACAGTCATTCTCATAAAAGGCCTCAGATTCCTTTGGAGAAGGCTGGGAGAAAGATTGACATTATAAATTTTTGGCAATGTAATGGGGTCCTTCTTCAAAGGGACCCAGCCTCCCCTTCATTCAAGGGGCTGTGGGTCTGTAAACTGACTCAAGTCTGGGAATTGATTGAGAGGCCATGACTCTGTATTCTGGCTATTCAATCTAGGCTGTTGTTCACGTGACCTAGAATTCTTCTGTCTATAACATCAAGTTAATAGAGAGTAGCTTTGCCATATATTTCAGTACTAGGAGCACTATGCACAAGTAGCCGATGCCATAATTCCACACAATTTAGAATATTCTGATTACTGTTCCGACTCTGCTGTCCATTATGGTAACCATGCCCACCTTGCCTTTGTAGATTAACAGCTGCCAATTGGCCCCTACTACCACGGTGTCCAGTCGGCCCCATCATAGTTAAGTGTCTTAGTTCAATTAGGGCAGTCAGATCTGACTTACATAAAAGAGCAATCACAGCAGTCTTCAAGGATTCTGGAGCTCCCTTCAGAAATTTATTCCTCACCATACTGGTGAAAGGCGTGTCTTCTGGACTCTCCATGTCTGGCTGTAGGGGGCTAATCTGATAAATCCATTATAACAGGCAAATTTCCTTAAACTTCTGGGCTTATACCAAGGCAAGTCTGGTACTTGAAATTGATTTAAGGTAGGCTATGGCATAATCCAAGCTTCAGTAAGCCAACCAAATAAACTATTAGATCCTTTCTTAACCTCTCGAGCCAAAACATTGAATGAAGAATCTTTACTTAGTGGGCCTAAATTAATAAACTCAGACTGATCCAATGTTACTTTCCTCACATCATTATCCCACACCCTCAGTAGCCATTTACATACATATTATCCTGGTTTCTGTCTGTACATGTTAGCAAAATCAAGTAGGTCTTTTCGGGTGTGGCATACCACCTCCTCAGTCCCACTTTGTATTTCACCTTTTGGGGCTCGCTTGAACTTAACTTTAGTTGTAGGTCTAGCAGCAACAGTGGGTGGTTGAGGCAGTTCCTCAGAACATTCAGCAATGTCTTCCAGGGCCTCTGCCTCAGGCAATGACCCAGCAAGAACAGTTGGGTTCCTCCCATCAAACTGAAGTGGAGGGGATAATGGCTTTACAGTAATCCCTCTCCAGATGGGAGGAATTCAACAGAATTTACAGACTCCATATCCTGATCTTCCTGACTGTCTGCCCATATGTCCCCATTCCAGGTTTCAGGATCCCATTTTTTCTCAATCAATGCCCTCACTTTAACTTCAGAGACCATTCTGGGTTGGTAATTTAATTGGTATAATTCAGCCACCCTTATAATAAGACTCTGGGTTTGGTTTTCAGCAATATAAGGTGTGTTACTAGAAGAAATCAGGCTTGCTTTCAGAGCACAACTGGAAACATAGAGATCTTTTATGCAGTGCTTAAGCTGTGAGTCAGCAGCCCTAAACTCATCTTGCTCTTTCACCATTTTGTCTAGTGTAAGTGGGACCAACCAACCAGCTTCCTTATATTCCTCTTGCTGACAAAATTGCAGAAAAGTATCAAATATGTGATCTCATAGAGCCTTACTTCTCACAAGTACTAGATCTACTGGTGGTGCTATTTTGCATATTAATGTTGCCACCTCATGCCATGGATTAGCAGGGCCCTCTTTACTAACGGAGGCAGGGTCATCAGTACCTTATGATTAATCAAATTGGAGAACCAATTTAGGAAGCCCATCCTTATGATTTTGTCTCTCTAGAACCACTCCCGGTACCAAATGTGTTAGACTGGGTTCTCTAGAGAAACAAAACCAGTAAAGCTTATAGAGAGAGAGAAAGAAATTTATCTTAGGAAAATGGCTCACACACTTATAGAAGTGGGCAAGTCCAAAGTTCTTGGATCAAACGTCAAGCTAGAGTCTTTTCCTGACTCACGCAGCTACAGGGGCTGAGGAGCTCAAAGTTGGCAGGCAGTATACTGGCTGTTGACTCCAATGAATGATGAATCCAAGATCTCAAGGCCGAATGGTAGATTGTTCACTCATGGACAGTTATAGGCACCATAACAGAATCCCGATCCACAGAAAAGTGTCTCTTTTCCAGGATGTCCATAAATATACTGGAAGCAGGCCACAACAACAACAACACTGTCTCATTTTCCACCCTGCAGTCCTTGGCAAAGCTTACTGCAGAGACTGAAATGCTTCCATCACATGCAATTGCTAAGCCCATCTGAGCAAAGGAAAAAGATTGCAATCTCCCCTCTGCCAACAGGGTTGTCTAGAATTAGTCTTGTTAATATGGACCCACTCTTCCTTCTACTGCTTTTAGGTTGTGGACCTTGTTTGGACCCTCATTCTAACAAATCAACTGTTCTTTTGTTTTGGTTTTTGTAAAAAAGACTCATGGAATAAGCAGGAAAATTTGAACATAACTGAATAGTTCATTAAATTTTGGAATTGTGAAAGATTTAGGTGGGTTAATGAAATTACAGTTAGCGTATTTTTTTAAATTATCCTTATATTTTAGAGATACATACTGAAGTATTTAAGGTTGAAATTATATTATGTTTGGAATTTTTTTTATTGTGACGGGTGAAGATTTACAGAGCAAATTCATTTTCCATATAGCAGTTTACATATACTTTGTCTCATG
>NW_006921632.1:4979738-4981285 GCF_000298275.1 Orycteropus afer afer
CTTTCTCTTCACCTTCTCCATTTGTTCCCCAGCCACCGTGCACAGTCCTCCATGCAGTCCCTGGCTAGCAGGGTGATTTTTAGGTTAATTATTAGGTCCTACTGCCACTCGGGAATCTCCAAGCTGTCTGTGCCATCAGGATCGCTGCCAGACCGCAACTCCATATGTCTCCTTTTTTGGTATGTTCACGCAAATTCTTCTGCTAGTTGGGGGTTGGTCCACTTCTATATCCTTCCCTTCAAGGCTCAGGGGTCCAAAATTATCTTCTGTGTCTGTGTTGATTGGTTTCCCTTTTCTTTGTTGAAGAGGGTCTGTGCAGTCTTTCTGCCTAGTCCACCATCTTAAGTAGTGTTCTATGTTTGGAATATGCTTCAAAATAATTCAGTGGGGATAAGGGAATGGGATAAGACTATAGATGAAACAGGAATGACTATGTATTATTAACCACTGAAGCTAAATTATGAGAAGTTCTTTATAGTATTCTTTTTATTTCCCATTAAAATTTCCGTTAAAAACACTTTTGAAAACAAAATAAAAACATTCATATCAAGAAACAGTCTCTGGCTTTGTACCTTCATGTCATTATGCTAGATCAGATGGCACAGAAGATGATAGGGATGTTACTGGAAATCTTTCTTATGCTAGGACTGCAAGCAGTATATTAACTACCTGCAAAATGACTGAAAATCATATAAAAATGCCCCACTAACCCCCACCTAAATTCATCTCCTTTTAATTTCTACTTGAAGAGATCCCTAAAAAATACTCATGAACACTCCAACACTACTCCCTGACATAAGGGAAAGAAGGAGTAGAAAAAGAGAGCAATCATAACTGATTATGTTAAAATAAATTTACACATTTTACAAAAATATATGAACATGTTAACACCTTGCCAGGGCTCCTCCCAAAGCTTAAAAAAGGCTCCACATAAGGAGAGGCCCTGAAGCTTAAAACTTCATTAGCATCAGAGTAAATCTGCTTGGGTGGAACTAGGGGTGTTTTGAGCTTCTTGTTTTTTACTTATCTTTGTTTTCTGACTTATCTGTAATTCATGAGTATTGTTCTGACAATGAGAAAGACGTAGTAAGACAATTATTATTTCAGAAACAAAAATAAAATGAGGTGATTCAAGTAGGGGGGAAAAAAAAGCAGTATTATTGTAGGTACCATGATGGAACTCTATAGAAAGTACCATGGAGACAAAAAGAGGGAATGGTCAAGTGATGCAGTTATGGTGGGGGTGGGAGGAATGGAGATGACCATCAAATACTACATAATGAATGTGACCCTTAAAGCTGCTGAATCTTGAAGATGGCCAGTGCCAGACTAATACAAGGCAAAGGTGGGAATCTATAAATGATGATGATACAGACATCTGGTTAGAGGGAGCAGTATGAGTAAGGCAGGAAGGAGTGAAACTCCCAACATGTTAGGTAATTGGATGGCACATATGAATGGAATGGGGTAGGAAACAAGACAATAAGAGAGAAAAACCTCCAGGAAAGATAATATTATTAATAACATATATATATATATATATATAT
>NW_006921632.1:4982230-4985199 GCF_000298275.1 Orycteropus afer afer
TGTATGTCTAATGAATGAATGAGTGCCCAGGTGTCCTATTGGGCAATCTTAGTAAAACCTTTATTTTCTAAGGACATAGCAGTCATGGAGAAACAGGCCTTGGTTAACATCACTTTACACCCTTGGATGTAGTCCACCCCAATTCAGGTAGTAGGACGTGGTCCTACTTGCATTACCTCCCCCTAACCTGAGAAGGTTGCCTCTCTCCTCCATGGTGGGTCAGAGGGGAGATATGTGTAACAGGGGCAGAAAAACCTCCCCTCAGTCTACCCTCTTTCCCTGAGATTCTCTGGTGCTGCTATCTAGCAGCTGTTATAATTGCTATTGTGCTTCTGAGCATCAGCCACCACCACCACTATTGTAGGTCCAAGTCTTACACTGAACACTTGCTCTATCCTGGCCCCATGTTCTCTTAGAACCAGTCACCACTCTTTCCTCCTGATGTGAAAGATTTTCTTCTAAGGAGATTTTCTTCCCAAGCATAACCTGTCTGGCCTCCAAGAAATTAGTCTATCATGTTCACAGTTTTCCAGTTGTAGAGTGGAAACCAAGCTCCCTAGGTAGGAAAGCTGTTTGTATGACCCTGCAGTGCAGTGAGTTACTTAATATGGCTCTTCTTCCCATGTTCTTTGTGACTCCCACTAGATGACTGGATGGGACTGTGCAAATGTGAGGTGCTTTTAGCCCACCAAGGGAATTGGGTAGCTTGGTAATAACATAAATAAGGTACATGGCACTCTTGTGGGAGTGGGACCGTGGAAATAAGGTGTATGGAACCCTAACGTGGAGGAGATTGGTCAGTTTTACCACTTCACTAGGCTTAAATTAACCACCCAGAGGCAGAAAGGGGGATCTTACTACTATCAAGACAGAAGAACGAGGAGTGGAGTGTTCTTGGACCTGAGATCCTTGCACTGGACCTCCTTGGCAAAGAGATGGCAGAGAGATGGCGGCAGCAGAACCAAGAGACCAGCACGAGACAGGGCAACAGGTTTCCCAGCCCATGGGGCAAGAAAGCTGAGTGCCTTTGGGCAGGAGGCTTGCTGTTAGAGTGTCTCCTTGGGCACCCATCTGCAAAGCTAGAAGAGCTTTGTAACACTGGCCTGAGGAAGACAGAGGCAGAGGCCAAAGAGAAGCATGTCTGTAACATGGCTGTGAAAAACCTGTCCTGATTGAAGACCTGTGCCTGAGTTGTTTTCTGATCCTGAATTATAACCTCTTATTTCCCTAATAGGAGCTCTGGTGGCATAGTGCCTAAGGGATTTGACTGCTAACCTGAGGGCTGGTGGTTCAAACCACCAGCCACTCCTTGGAAGGAAGTTTGGGCAATCTACTTCCATAGTGATACCACCTAAGAAACCCAAAGAGCGGTCGCTGTGAGTCAGATCCAACTCCACGGCAGTGAATGTAATTTTCTTTGGACTTCCCTAATAAATCCCACACTGTGAGTATTGTGTGTGAGTTCTGTGTGCCCATTTTCAACGAATTATAGAACCCAGCAGAGAAATAGAGATTGTCTGGAAGGAACAGTTGGTGTTAGAATTGGTAAAAAGTTTAGAAATTGGCAGCATATCTGACCTCCACCTCATATGAATAAGCCTTCAGCTTCTGTTGGTGATTTTCTCTCCCTTGTCAAGTTTTGGGGGGGTCAGATGACACCTCACCCATGCCCTTTTTGTAGTCCCCTATCCTGGACCAATGCCTTATGTTACAAGACAAGACACAAGTGTTTTCGCTCTCTCTAAAGTACCCAAAGGTAAATTCCCTGTCTTCTTGATTCCCATCTCCTGCCACTCCAAGAAGTTGTTGTTGTTGTTGTTGTTTGCCATCGAGTCGGCCCCGACTCATAACGACCCCTCCTTGGGTTTCCGAGGCAGTATCACTACGGAAGTAGGATTGCCCAACCTTCCTTCCGAGGAGTGGCTGGTGGGTTTGAACCACCAGCCTTCTGGTGAGCAGTCAAGTGCCTTAGGCACTATGCTACCAGAGCTCCTCTCCAAGAAGTAGGGCAGCCTTATTTGGTCAAAAGCCTCGATTCTTTTGAGCTGAGACACTCTTGTGTATGAGATTGGGTGGTAGGGAGAAGGGTGTCTGCAATTGTTTCTCTTTGGTTTCAGAGCCTCATGCAATTAAGACTCTGTGACCTCTCCTGATTTTATAATACCTTGAGGATTTTGTGCACTATGATTACTCTATTTTACTTTTCTTTGGGGTGTGTGTGTGTGTGTGTGTGTGTGTGTGTGACTTCTGGTGTAGTTTACTAAATGAAAGTTTGGACCAGATAGTCTAAGTTGTCCAAGTCCTCCTTTATTTGGTGCATCGTTCGGTGATGCAGCGCTCTAAAATGCAACTATATTTTCATGATATTAAGCATTAAGAAAGGAGTGCTGGTGGCTCAGTGGTTATATTCTCCACTGCTAACTGAAAGGCTGGAAGTTAGAACCTACCCAGCTGTTTCATGTGAGCAGGACCTGGATATCTGCTGGCATAGATATTACAGCCTAGAAAACCTTATGAGACAATTCTACTCTGTCAAATGGGGTCGCTATGAGTTCAAATCAACTAGAGGGCACCCAACAACAACAAACATTAAGAAGCAGTAAACTGGGGTTCTTCCCCACCCTCCCAGCATGTCCCAGCAGCTTAGGTGGCAGGTGGAGCAGCAGCAACCAGGTAGTCCTCTTTCAAAAAGGCTCTCTGCCACCGTGTTCCACAAGTACTTGGCACATGCCCTTCCTGTCGCCAATATTGCCCAAAAGAAAAGTCAACTGTGCTGACCACACATTGAAAGAGGAGCCCAAGAGGAGATCTGTGAGGTTGTCAGCTACACCTGCTTCTGAAAAAGCGAAAACGAAACCAAAAAGGCAGCAACCAAAAAAAAAAAAAAAAAACCCTAACTCACTGCCTTGGAGTAGGGTCCAACTCATAGCGACCCCTCCTTGGGTTTCCGAGGTGGTATCTCTACAGAA
>NW_006921632.1:4986284-4987413 GCF_000298275.1 Orycteropus afer afer
GGTCACTATGAGTCAGGTCCGACTCAACGGCACATAACAACAACACATGTTTGTGATAATAAATTGTGACTTGGTGGGACTTAAACCCACCAGCCACTCCTCGGAAGGAAGATGGGGCAATTCATTTCCTCAGTGATACTGCCTGGGAAACCCAAGGAGGGGTCGCTATGAGTCGGGTCTGACTCAACGGCACATAACAACAACAACATGATTTAACAAAGGAGCATTGGTCTGCTATCCAAAAGATCACCAGTTGAAACCCACCAGCCATTCCATGGATAAAGATGTGGCAGTCTACTTCTGAGCAGATTTATAGCCTTGAAAATACAATGGGGCAGTTCTGCTTTGTCCTAAAGGGTCGCTATGAGTCAGAATGGACTCGATGGCAGTGGGTTGGGTTTGTGATATAATGACTTATCAACAATTGAAGATATTGACCCTTGATATCCTCTTAAGGAAAATTTGCCTCCAAATTCAAAGCTGGAAAGTCACTGGAATTTAGAAAAGAATTTTAAATTTTTACATAGCTTTATAGATTTTTGGTGCATACAATAAGAATTGTGTGCAAAGTGTTCATAATGCCTCTGTTCTGACCCTTTAAAACAACCAGTAAAATACTAATTAGGAAAGAATGTTTTAAAAAGAAGAAACTCTTTGTTCTTGTCATTCAAGGCATTCGTCTATACCTGTCCTTCTGGGTAACACACCTGTGAGGGATATCTCTATGGTAGTGTGGAAGAGGGAAGCAGGAATTACAGGAGGAATGTTTGGGAGAAGTATTTTATATTTTATCAAAATATGAGAACAGACACTTCCTTTTTAATTCTTATTTGTACACAATAAACATTGAGCTTATTTTTATTTCATTTCAGTTAATTTTACTCCCATTCATGCACTTGCAATAATCTTGGGTCCAGTCAAGATTCCTAAATCCCCTGGGGTTGAGGAAAACATGTGGAGAGGGATGTGGAAAAGACAACCAAATGACACATGGCCAGAGTAATAGAGTTTATAGGGAAAGACATTGAAAAGACTACAAATAGGCTGTAAAGGGGTATTCAGCAATGAGTCAGCTGTCTGTTCTCATACTAATCTTTTCCAAATCTTGGAAGAATGTACCAAAAAAAAA
>NW_006921632.1:4988463-4994008 GCF_000298275.1 Orycteropus afer afer
CTATGAGTCGGGGCCGACTCGATGGCAAATAACAACAACAACACCAATAATGTGTAAGACTCTTGCCTATACTTGATATTATCAATCAAATAGTATTTTCCAATGTAATGGGTGAAAAATGTTTTTTTCACTGTTATTTTAATTTGCATTTCCTTGATTACTAGTAGGTTAAGCATCTTTTCATATGCTTATGTCTTATATGTATTTCTTTATTATTTAATTTACTATTTAATTTCTTCTTGGAAGGAAGGTTGGGCAATCTACTTCCATAGTGATGCTACCTCAGAAACACAAGGAGGGGTCGCTATGAGTTGGGTCCAACTCAATGGCACATAACAACAACAACAATTTAATTTCTCCTGCTCACTTTTATGCTTTGTTGGTTTTCTTCTTAGTGAATATTGTTAGTTGTCAACTTGATTCTGACTCACACAACCCCATGTGTGCAGAATAAAACTGCTTCATAGCATTTTCAAGGCAATGACTTTTTAGAAGCTGATTGCCAGGCCTGTCTTTCAAGACACCTCTGAGTGAGTTGAAACCACCAACCTTTTGGTGAGTAATTGAGTACTTAACTGGTCGTGCCATGCAGGGACACCCCTCCCATTTATTGTATTTGCAATTTGTGTAATTTGTGTTACATATGTTGCATGTATTTTTCCAAGAGTACAGCTGATCTGAAATTTCCTAACTGGCACATTCTTTAAGATTCCAATTTAATATTAATTCTGTTAATTCCAATTCAATAGGTTCTGGGACTAGAGAATCTGCCTTTGCAACAAGTGTCAACATTAGACTCTGATGCAGATAATCCAAATACCGCTTAGAAAAACATTGTTCTGTAAAAGATGCTATAGGAAATTGTGGAATCTTCTTTCCTGGGGACCTCTGAATACAAATTTCTTTGGCCATGAATAACGTGAACTCATCTTGCATGGAAGGAAGGGAAGATCACAAGGCCTGGTTGACATTTCCTGAACCATGGCCAACTTGAACTTAAGTTTTGCTGTGCCTCTTCTCAACATGGGAGCTCTGGTGATGTAGTGCCTATGGCATTTGACTGCTAACCAGAAGACTGCTGGTTCAATCCCACCAGCCACTCCTCAGAAGGAAGACTGAGCCATCTACTTCCATAGAGATACTGCCTCAGAAACCCAAGGAGGGGTCAGTCTGAGTTGGAACTGACTCGATGGCAGTGAGCTTTTTTTTCTTCTTCTCAGAATGATACTAGGCAAACAATCTTTCTGAGTCTTGGTGTGAAAATTAAGAAATAGTAAAAGGCAACTGATACAGAGTGCATTTAATCAATAATTTCTTCAAAGACCTTTAGTAGTCCCTTTCCAGCTGGGAAAGTTTAATCTGTTGAAAAAGTCAAAAGAATAGATATGGATTGTTCATACAACATAACTTTTCCAGTTCTTCTGCTTGTACACTTCTTTTTATGAGAGAGAGAGAGAGAGAAAAGCACTAGATGGTGATGAATTTACAAACTTACTAACCTTTATATTTCCTGCAGCTCCATATTGGACTAGATCTCCCTAAATCCTTTGCATTAAATGTCAGAATGACATATTCTAGTAGGTTCTACCTCTGGGAATGAGTTCTGTGTGTAGCACAAGGGTGCAGAAAACATGGGCATAACTGACCCTTGGTTCTTCCAAATAGTGGTCTTTGGTGGGAAACAGATTCTATCTGGGAAATCTTCTAACTTAGAAATTCCAGGGCCCTTTGCCAGTAGACAAGTCTCCCCTAGGATCCTAAGACTGGCCTGAAATCTTCTTAAACTCCAGAGACCTGGTCAGGCTAAGGCAGACTTCAAGAATGGGTTATCTCTTAAAGTCAGATCTCTATCAGTGACCAGTGAGAAACTGCCTCTCCCTCCCTGGTGTTGAAAGCCGCCATTGGATGTCCTGGTCTGTGAGGTGTGTGTATGAGTATGTGCTTGTATGTGTGTGTGTAATGACAGGGATGACTTGGAAAGTTTAATGAAATCAGAGGGAGCAGAAAATCAGGAGCTAACAAACCTATAAATGAGGAGTTAGTTTACAACAGAACTCATTGCACTATCTATCTAAGCCAGCCAATGTCCTCGCCAGTATGTGCTGAAGTCCATGGAGGTCAGTAACTGTGTATGCTTCTTTTACGGTAGAATCTGCCCCTGCCTCTATTGGCATCCACCAATGATGAGAACACTTCTGGTTCCCTCAGCCACCACTTACATTCAGATCATACCAAGGCTCTGTACACAGTGGCCATGGAGAAGATGCTATAAATCATAACTGTTAACCTCTCCCTTGCTCTTTTTTTCTCTCTCTAGAGATTGGGCAATCCTACTTCCGTAGTGATACTGCCTTGGAAACCCAAGGAGAGGTCGCTATGAGTCGGGGCCGACTCGACGGCACATAACAACAACAACAACAACAAGATGTCCAGCTGTGTCTCTGCTTTCCCAACTCTACCTCAGTACTTGCTTCTTCCTCTGTATCTCCCCTCTGTGTTTCCATCAGGCTTTCAATCTGTCCACATGTCCCCGCAGCTCTGGCTGAAGGGCATATGACTTGGAGGTGAGTGAAAGGGCCAGTGTGGTTTAGAAGTGGCCTGTGAACAAGGTGGAAAGAACCCAGAAAGCAGATCAATTGTTCTCAGAGCCACTTGGCTGAGGTGAGAGGATTCCAAATTCCTAGATTGTGGGATAGAGTGCACATCCTTCCAGGAGGTTGCCATTATGCTGTGTCAGCCTCTAAGTCTCTGTTTCCTGCCTGTTTGGCTTTTCTTTCTTCCTTTTTTCTTTCTCTTGTTCTAGCTCTCTCTGTCAGCCTCCTCACCCTTCTTTCTCTGGACTTCTCCCGTTTCATTTTTTCATCCTCTTTCATCATGAATAGCAAAAATTTCTTTTGGTTTCAATAACTTATTGATAAGTGTCCTTGTCCTGCAAAGGTTTAGAAGATTCCATAAGACCAGAATTTAAGCTTTGCCTTCTGTCTCTCTCTAGTTAGGTGACAAATGAGGTTGCTTATTTTTTCCTGAGGCTCTGTTTCCTCATCTACAAAGTAGTGCTAGAGATGCCTTTTTAAAGCACCAAGTTCCTCACAGGTTGTTGTGAGGAGCATATGAAAGAAAGTACAATGGGAAATGGGAAGGATGGTTGTAATTATTGTATTTTTCACAATCTATTCTTGTCTTATTTTTTTCTTGCTTTACTTCATCTTCTGTTTTCTGGCCTCTCTCCCTCACCTTTCTTTTTCTTTTATCTGCCTCATGATTTATTTATCTTCCTGCTTTCTCATTTGTGTCTTTTTCTCAATTGATTTGCCTGCATGGATATTTTTTTCTTGTTTATCTATGCTTTTATCTTTCCTATTTTTTTTTCTCTTTCTTCCTTTCCTGCTTCTTTGAGAAAAGATAGATGAGGAATTTCAAAGAAGTTTGTGAATATATTACAAAGTAAGATAAAGAACATGAAGATCCAGTTTTTCCCATTTTCCCTAAGATACAGAGAAAAAATAGAATTAAAAGGAAGTAGGAAAGCAGCCCTGGTGTCACAGTGGTTAAAGTGCTCAACTGCATCACCCAAATCACAATAAAAAGTTTAAAGAATAATAAAAGGTTAAAAAACAATTTTTTTTTTTTAATAAAGTCCTTGGCTGCTAACAGAGTTTGAACCCACCAGCTACTCTGAAGGACAAACATGTGGCAGTTGACTTCCATAAAAGATTTATAGCCGTGGACACCCACTCTGACCTATAGGGTCATTACAAATCAGAACCAAATTGATGGCAGTGGGTTTTAGGGTAAGGAGTAGGAGGTGGAACAGGAGTTCAAGGCACTGTACAGAAGAATTTCCTGACTGGGAAAGTGATCTTTTTAAAACTATAGTTTTTACTCAAAAATTTTCCATGACAATGGAGTATGGATCAAGACCTTAAAAGATTTCTTCCAATGTAAGAGGTGCAAAGAAGAAAAGAAGGCAGTAAAGAAGAAAGGTAAAGGAAACAATAAAGAAATGCAGTGAGCAATTACTATTTGCCAGTCACATGAAGTGTATTGTTTTCATTATCAGTTAATCTCTACACCAATCAACAAGTCAGAGAGGGTATTCCAAAATGCTGTTAATATGTGGTAAAGCTGAGATACAAGCACTGTTGTTGTTGTTGATGGTGCTGGATCTCAAAAAAGAATGTATATATCACTCTTAGATCTATTGCTCTATTTCATTGACCAAATTACTCTTTAGTTCTTTCTAAAACTTTTAGATGCAAGGAGCTCATCACCCTATCTTTGTCTTCCTCTTTTTTTTTTTTTTTACAATCAGTCCAGTATTTTCAGACAATCTACGTGTCATGAAAGTTCACATTAACCATGGCTGTTAAGACTACTAAAAAGAGCCAATCTAATGTTCAGTCTTGCATTCATCAGTCACAAAACTCTTTCCTAGAGGTAGCTATTGTCAGGAGGAGGAATACATTCTCAGGTTTATTGGATTTTTGCTTTATATCGTTTAGATCAGGACACTGGGCAGAAGATGATGAACAATTGTCAAGATTTTTAGTGGAAAGGAGAAGTAGATGGGCGATCCATCTATAATTAAGAAAATAGATTGAATCCAAGATCTAAAACAAGGTTTTCTGTGCTTTCTTCTATTCATGTGGATGGTAGGAAAGGTTCCATCTGCATAGAACTTGTGCTTCTGTCTTGTCCGTAGTAGTAAAGATCTGACATGACAAGCAAGGGCACTCACAGCGTCAGTCACACCATCATTAGATGTGTTGTTTGTTTGATTCCTAATAAGTTTGAACATTTTTTAATAGTTTATCCTCTTCTATAAATTATTAGTTTTTTCCTTTTTTCTCTTCATATCTTGGTGTTTTTTATGAACTCTTTATGTAATACATTTAGTATACCTTTGCATAATTTTCTATTCAGTTAAAAACAAGTGGGATGTTTTTGGGGATAGGATGGATATACCAAAGTTTTATATTTGGTATTGTCAAGTCTGTCATTGTTCCCTTTGTGTCTCTTCTATGGCTTCAACAAAACCCAGGGATAGATAATGCAATTGAAAGAGGTGAGCCTATGTAAAAATAATTACAAATCTTGGGGACTAAGAAAAATAGGAGGTTCATCCATACAGGGAGACAACTAAAGTCCAGTTGTTGATGAAAATAGGTGTGGTGTGGCAAGAAGTTATGATTTTTCTTGAGAAAACACAATCCAGATTTTCATGAGACATCCATCAGAGGAAATATTTCAGGCTTACCAAAATATCAATTTACTATCCTTTGCTCAGAAATTCTACACATAAAATTGTAAATGATTATTTAACTCTATTTTCTTTTAATTTTTGTGTAGATGTTTTTATAATGTGAGTCAATCTGAAGCTAGAATTCTAGCAGCCTCCAGGAAAATCTTTAACCAGAAACCTTTTAGTGTCAGTAGTGCTAACAGAACTTTTGTAATTCTAAACACTCCTTAGGGCTTTTATCTGCCCTCCAGTCTCAGCAGGTATCAAGGAACTTCCTCCGAACTCAGCACGCATCACAAAAGC
>NW_006921632.1:4994108-5027701 GCF_000298275.1 Orycteropus afer afer
TATAAATTGAAGAAGGAAACGGGGTACGGGGTCTTTTGCTTAAGCGCAAAGACCCTAACTTAAGTTAGCTAATAAACTGTCCTATTGCATTTGCATTAGCGTGGGTTAGCGTCTTCTTCTCTTCCGAAATTCTCCTTTACAGCCTGAGCACAACAATATATTCAAATTTTAGTACATTTATAATTAGGATTGTGGTGTGAAGTGAACACCTACTATCTGACTACTTTGTGCATTAATGACATACATATAGCAGTAATGAACACAGAAGTATAAGGCCAGAAACACTGGCTGTGATGGTTAAAGTTATGTGTCAACTTGGTGAGGGCATGATTCTCAGTTATTTAAACCAAAAAACAAAAAGTGGTTTAGCAGCTATTTAATGATATAATTTGGCAGTTATGTAATGATACAATTTGGCAGTTGTGCAAAGATGTAATTTGGCAGTTATGTAATGATATAGCCATCCTCTATTTTGTGATCTGATGTGATCATTTTTGCATAATGCCAGTTTTTGCAAAATGACCTAGTCTTTGGAATTTAACCATGTCAGTAAGTGAGGAGGGAGTATATATTTTCTGGTTATTAGATTCTTTCCAGATATATGATTTCTGAAGATATTCTCCTATTCAGTAGCTTGTCTTTTCACTTTTTGGGGAAAGCCTTTTGGTAAACAAAACTTTTTAATTTTTATGAGGTCCAATTTGTTTGTCTTGTCCTTTGTTCTTTGTGCTTTTATTATATTAGATAATCCATTATTGAAAGGTAGCTCTGAGAACATTGCCCCTGCTTGTTCCTCTAAGATTTCATGGTTTTAGTTTGCACATTTATGTCCTTAATCCATTTTGAATTTTTGTTGTGTGTGTATGGTGTGAGGTATGGATACTGTTTCATTTTTCTGCATGTGGAAATCCAATTTTTCCAGCACCATTTATTTCATTTATTTATTTATTTATTTTCTGAGTGAAGCTGCAGGAGAGAGCCCAGCAAGTCCAGCAGCAGACCTGCCAGCCAACCCACAGAATCATGAAAAGTAATAAATCACCTTGTTTAAGTCAGTAATGTTATTGTTAGATGCTGTCAACTTTTGACTCATAGCAGCCCCAGGTGAAGAGTAGAGAGAGCTACCTCCACAGGGTTTTCTAGGCTGTAATCTTTACAGTGGGAGAAAGACCTGGTGATCTGCTCCCATAAAGAATAAACCAAAACCAAACCCACTCCCATCGAATCAATACCAACTCTTAGTGACCCTATAGGACAAAGTAGAACTATCCCATAGGGTTTCCACAGCTTAAATCTTTATGGCAGCATCTCTCCAGCATCATTTAATGAAGATATTCTTCTTTCCCCTTAAAATGGACTTAGCACCCTCATCAGAAATCAGTTGACCATAGACATGTGAGCTTATTTATGGACTATCAATTCAATTCCATTGGTCTATGTGTCTATTGTTAGACTAGTATCAGACTGTTTTGATTACTGTAGTTGTATATTTTTTATAATCAATAAATGTGAGTCTTTCTACTTTGTTCTCTTTCAACATTGTTCTGGATATTCAGGGCTTTTGTCATTCCATATAAAGTTGAGGATTGATATTTTTATTTCTGTTAAGAAAGCTATTGGAATTTTGATAGGGATTGTGTTATCTATATATTGCTTTGGGTAGTATTGACCTCTTAACAATATTAAGTCTTTCCATTTTTTTAAAGCCTTTCCATTTATTTAAATCTTTACTCTTTTTCAGCAGTGTTTTATAGTTTTCGTTGTGTAAATCCTTCATGTCCCCAGTTAGATTTATTCCAATATTCATTATTTCTTAACCCAATTTTTTATTTAGCTACAAGGTGGCGTTAGGTTAATTTTGGTTCAAGATCTAACAAATACCGCAATGCAATAGTCTCAGGGAGTCCTCCAGTCTCCAGTCTCAACCAGTCCATTAGGTCTGTTTTCTTTCTTTCTTTTTTTTTTTAAGGGATTTGAGATTCTGTTCCACATTTTTCTCATATTCTATCAGGGCCCATCTGTTGTGGGCCTGATTAGAATAGTCAGTAGTGGTAGCTGGGCATCATCTAGTTCTTTTTCCTTAATCTGTTAAATCTCTCCTTCTAGTGTTCTTCTGATTCATCTTCCTCTAGAATACAGAATTCCTTGTTTCAGAGATGATTTGATCAGCCTACTGCCCATTGGTACACATTGAACTTTTTTCATGTTTATTTAGTTGTTCTTATACCCTCCTCCATGTCTCAAATCAATTTCTTTTTGAGTGTTTTTTTTTCTCTTATCCCTGGAAACTTTAAGGTTAATGAGGATATGAGGACAGTAAGGCATGGTAAAAGGGCCCATGAACATTAAGCCTGAGGAAGAACACTAAAATGGGGAGGGGGGGGGGATCAGCCATCAAGTCAATTCTGACTCATAGCGACCCTATAGAACAGAGTAGAAGAACTGCCCATAGTTTCCAAGGCTGTAAATCTTTACAGAAGTAGACTGTCAAACCTTTCTCCCATAGAGTGGCTGATGAGTTCAAACCACCCACTTTTTGGTTAACAGCCTAGCATTTTAGCCACTGTGCCACCAGGGCTTCCTAAAATGATTAATAAATATCTTCAATTTTCAGAGGATTTTCTGTTCCTCAGAATAAGCTATCTTTTCTTTATTATGAATTAAATTCAATGACTGAAGTATGTCACTGTAAGGTAATTTGGATTATAACATATATATGTATATTCCTAACTATATGGGACATTAATTATGGTATAACCTGTGTTAAGAGGTGGTGGCATATCTACACTATGCACCTTAATGTAGTGAAACAGGTATTCTAAGGACTTAAGAAGGCCTGGTCGGAGTCTCATTACTTTATTTACTAATGGTGTGACCTTGAGTAAACTCTCTAAGCTTCAGTTTCCTCATTTGTAAAATGGAGATAGTGCCTATTGCATAAAGTTGTTTTGTAAGGATCAATGGGATAATTTATAAAAGTAAGCTTTGTAAACTATGTTGTTGGTAGTTGCCATTTAATTGATTCTGATTCTTGGTGTTCCTGTGTGTTCAGGATAGAAGTGCTGCCTAGTGTTTTAAAGGCCATGACCTTTCAGAAGTAAATCACCAGGCCTGTTCTTCAAGCTCCCTCTGAGTGGGTTCAAACTGCTGGCCTTTCAGCTGGAAGTCAAGCACTTAACCATTTGTGCCACCCAGGGTAAAGAAATTTTGTCTGAGTAGACATTCATCTGGAGTGGTTTGAGAAATGTCATGGAAGGCTTATATAAACTAAAAGGGACATATTCTTTTTCAGAGTGGACCCCAATATCAAACTGCCCTCTCTGGGCTAGCTTTTCCTCAGGCTCCATGAAATCATCTCTTACCTGTTGCAGTGAGTTGATGAAAGACAGACTATTCCCAAGCAAAGCAATAGAATGAGGTAAGACATAATTTCCATAAGATTGTCCCATAATATATGTAATCAGTGCCTGATTGATGACTATATGGGTTATTTCCAAGGCAGAGGTGGACAATGGGGTCAGAAGTGTTTCCTGCAACATTACTCGCTTGTAATGGGAAAAGTTAGAGTAGAAATTCTGCCCTTCCTATGAGGTAAGGCAGAAATTTGAGGACATAGGCAGATACATGCCCTACTCCCAGAAATATTATCTGCAAATAATGATAATTCTGCCCTTTTTTTAATGGTACCAGCCCTCAAGACTCAATTGTTAAATTTTCCCAGGAATTTTGAGAGCTTGTTAAAATACAATCATTATTAACAAATTTTGCAAACTTATAGCTAAAGAAATTATATTTTAAAGCAAAGGTAATCATCAAAATTCATCACTTCTTAATTTTTTCACTACATTTTACTATTACCTATGTTCTCAAGGTTATTTACATCTATTGTATCTATATGGTTGGAAAAACTATACAATGGTGAGCTAGTGCGCATTTCTTCCTAACTCCATATTAACTAACAATGTCACATCGGTAGTTTGAAATTGAAATACTCATGGTGAGAGTATTTACACCATGGAAATTGGCAAATGATTCAAATTGGGTCCCTTTCTCCTAGAGTCTTTGTTGAACACTGACTAGTACACCACTCATTTAGTTCACTTGTCTAGATGCTTTGCCTAGTACTTATACAGCATTCAAACAGCCTGAAGCAGTGTGGGAGTAATAGTTGGAAATGCAGCTTCTTTAATCAGATTCTCTGGATTTGAATTTGAGCTTTACTACTTACTGTGTGACCTTGGACTAGTTACTGAACCTTTCTGTGCATCTATAAAATGAGAATAAAAGACTACTTAGCCCACAGAATTGTTGTAAAGCTTAGTAAAGTTCCTACCTATAAAGCATGTAGAACAGTACCTAACACATAGGTATGTACTTGATAAATGCTAGCTGTTATAAATATTTTAATTTAGATAAATCTTTTAATTATGCCGTGGAACATCTTTTATTTTTATTCTACTAAGGATTTTTTAGGGAGCTCTGGTAGCATAGTGGCTAAGACACTTGCCTGCTAACCAGACGGCTGGCGGTTCAAACCCACCAGCCACTTCTCGGAAGGAAGGTTGGGCAATCCTACTTTCGTAGTGATACTGCTTCGGAAACCCAAGGAGGGGTCGCTATGAGTCAGGGCCGACTCGACGGCACATAACAACAACAACAACAACAAGGATTTTTTAAACTCTTAAAATTTTTAAAGGTTTTTTTGAAATCTACTATCAATGTTGAATTTTATCAAATATCTTTTTAATATCTATCTTATTGATTAGAAGTGTTTGTTCCTTGACATTAATATGATGTATTATATTAGTGGAACCCCTAACATTAGAAGAATCTGGAATAAATTTCACTTAGTCATAGTACATTATTCTTGCATTGCTGAATTCCATTAGCTAATAAATTTATTTTATCTATTTCATCATCATTAATAAATTATCTTTATTATAATTTTCTTTCATGTACTTTTTCAGGTTTTAGTCTCAATGATTTGGTAGCTTTGTAAAAGTAATCAGAAAGCTTTTCTCTTTTCTGTTCTTGCAAACAGTTTTAGTAGCCTTTAAAAATACTTAAGTGCTAGAGATTTGAAAAAACTCACCTATGGAACCATCAGGGCCTGGAGTTATTTTGGGGCAAAGCTTTTTATCAACTTTTTCTACGTTAATTGAGAAAACTTGGCTGCACATTAGAATTACCTAGGAAGTTTATAAAAATACTGAATCTTGGATAAGTTCTGTTTTAATTGGTCTTATATGCAGCCTGGGCATCAGAATTTTTAAAACTTCCCCAGGAGTTGGACATGGTAAATGGGGAGTGAAACTAAATGTACACGTAATGTTGAATATAAAACAAGCTCTTAAAATAAAAAATAAATAAATAAAATCTTCCCCAAGAGACCAGAATATGAAGCCAAGATTCAGAACTTTGTTTTCATTTCTATCTTTTCCTCAGTAAATATTAAAACCCCATAACCCATTGACCTTGAGTCAATTCCAATTCATATCAACCCTGTAAGACAGAATAGAGCTGCCCAATACAGTTTATAAGGCTATAAATCTTTGTAGAAGTAGACTGCCACATCTTTCTACCACAGACAGCCTGGTGAGTTCCTACTGCTGACCTTCTGGTTAACAGGCAAGTGCTTAATCACTTAATCATATTTACTTCAGTAAATATTAATGATTTATATTTACCTAGAATATTATCTATTTCTTCCAAATTCATTGTCATAGAGATTTGCAAAGTACTCTTGTATAATTATTTTTATTTTCTTTGTGGCTGTGTTGTGTCTCTTTTTTAAATTATGAATTGATATATTTGAGCTTTCTTCCCCCTCACCTCATTTTGTTGTTGTCGTTAGATAGGTTTGTCTATTTTATTGCCTTTTTCAGAGAACCAGTTCTTGAATTCATTATCAATTTTACACTTCTTCTGTTTTCTTATTCAATAATTTCTGCTTTGATTTTTACTAAATTCTTCTTTTGGTCTTCATTAGATGAATTTTGTTTATCCGCTTCTAACTTCTTGAGCTATTTTATTTTGCTTTGTTTCATTATTTTTTATTTTTCATTATTTGTTTTATTATTTTTTGTTAAGTAATAAACATATTCAAGCTATTAACTTTTCCTCTAACAAATAACTATATAAACTATATATTACCATATACTTTTTCTTTTCAGTTTTTTTTAGATAATCTGTAATTACTGTTTTCATTTCCTATCTGATCCAAGAGGTGTTTTTCAGAGGGCTTTTTGTTTACCTCAATTTTCAAGTAATTTTTTTTTTTTTTTAATAATCACGTCTTACAAATTTTTCATGACAGTTTATTATTGTTACAGAATTGCTTCTGAATTGGCTAGACAATCCTTTTAAAACATCTGCTTGATCTGATTTAATTGAATGTGCAGAACACCAAGCACTTATAAAAAGAGAAGCAACTGTTCTATTGGGTTTAATAAGCAGAGAAAGAAGTGGCACCAGCTCTCCTTCTATCCAAGGCAGGATGAGCTTCTACTTTGAGCTTTCTTCTTGGGAATGAAGTGGTTGAGGGAATGCACTATCCAAAGAATGGATGTTTTATGTCAGGCGCAGATCCCAGGTGTATGAACAGAACTAAACCCTTTTTTTGTGTTTCCCTTACATACTTCTATCAGAAGAGAGTCCAAACTAAGGCTATTACATTAGGCAAGGGTCAGCAAACTTTTCTATAAAGGGCCGGATAGTAAATACCCAGCAGTGTGGACTGGATTGCTAATATTGCATGTGTCATACTTATATAAAAAATTATTCATTATTTATAGTAAATTCAAATTTAGCTGGGTGTCTTGTATTTTTATTTGCTAAATCTGTCAACCCTATTTGCAGGCCATATGGTCTCTATGGGGGCTACCCTACTCTGCCATTATAGTAGGAAAACAATCAGACAACACATGAATGAATGGATATGGCTGTATTTCAATTAAATTCTGTTGTCCATATTTGGCATGAGGGCCATAGTTTGTACATCTTTGCACTAAACCAGTAGTTTCCCAACTTTTAGCCTGCATCAGAATCACATGGAGCCCTTGTTACAACACTGATTGCTGGGCCTCATCCCCAGAGTTTGTGATTCAGTAGATCTGGGTTAAGGCCTAACACTTGGTATTTCTAACAAGTTCCCAAGTGATCCTGCTGCTAGTGGCACTTTGGGTGCCACTGCATTACAAGAAATGTCTTACTGTCTTTTTATTCCTAAAATGCACACAGAGGAATATAAAGCAAACAAACAAACAAAACCCATACTCACTGCCATCAACTTGATCCCGACTCATAGCGACCCTTCCTTGGGTTTCCAAGGCGGTATCTCTATGGAAGTAGATTACCCAATCTTCCTTCCAAGGAGTGTCTTGTGGATTTGAACCGCCAACCTTCTGGTTAGCAGTCAGATGCCTTAGGCCCTACCAGAGGAATATAGGCATATTAATTACTATTCATTCAAAGAGTTTATCAATCTTATGAGATAAAAAATTTTAAATACTGAAATTTCAATATTCTCACAGCAGTTCTTCCTGACCAGCAAGGTCTCTGTACTACATATATTGCAAATTTGGACTAATTACAAAAAGTCACTTGCTCTCCGGGAAGAATTGGAAAAAGCCACCAGTTCCTCTGAACTCACACAACACCCCCTTACCAGGGCACATAGCTTTGTGGGTGAGCACAGGCTGAATTTTCAGCATCCACTATTCCTTTCAGGAACCTTTACACAGTGTACAAACCACTCCACCAATTCTGGCAGCCCTGCTGACCAGAAGAATGTTCTTTTCTCCAATTTACTTAATAAAAATAATATCTTCTGAATCTAAAATATTCACTAAGAATTTACTTCTTTTCTTCAAGTGAAAAAAAGAAAAAAATACTCTTAAGGAAAATCTCATACCACAAGCTGACATCTGTTCTCTTTTCTTTATAGCTCAAGGGGAGAAAATCATAAACAGAATTTTAAGAAATCTGTCATATAGTTATAAATATCTGGTTTTAGTGTAATAAAAACAGTTTGAACTATTTTGGTTCTTTGGAATTTTAGAATATAAAGTTCTCCTTATACGCTAGTAAATTGACAGTGTTTTGTAAATGTTCCATGACTCTTTAAAAGAAGGCATGTTTTCTGCTTGGAGTGGCTAGAGTTTGAAAGAGTTCTACCATATAAATGGACCCTTTTAAAATATATTATCTACATATTATATGCATGCTCTGTATTCCTACTTATCCCTCTGAACTACCATCTTGAAGTGTAGTATAATCCCATGAAGGCCAGGAGGGACCTTTCTTGTATGCTCTTGTATCCCTAGTACTATATTTGGAATAGTGTATGCACTCATTTATTAAGTGATAAACCTTTTTTTGGCCGTAAAATCTGGTGATGTACAATTGTCCTCAGTGCCCCATTCAAATAAAAAATGAGTTTTTATCCTTTTCCTTTCTCCCAATTGGGCTTGTAACAACAGATCCTTCAATCTGGAATCAGCTGTAATTGCTGCATTTCTTCATGAAGATACCCACTAAAGCTCCTGTGGTAGGTTCCACTCAAAGCTTGTGTTAGGATTAAAGGCTTTTAAATTATAAACACAGAAAAACAAAGACTGACAGAAATTAACTAAAACATTAGTGATTTCTCTCTGGGTGATTATATTTTTTTTATTTTAGTTTTGCTTTTTGCCATTTTCCACACACTTTATAATGAGAAGGCAATATTTTTATTGTTAAAAGAACAATGACAATCTTTCATTAGAAAAATCAGTCATTTTTTTTCTCTGATATTTCCACTCTCTGGCTTGAGTTCTACTCATGGAGTTTATACAGAAAAAGCAAATTCTCTCTTCTGGATTGAAACCACTTAGTGTTTGAAAAGACCACTTAAGATTCTCCCAGTGTTGTCCCTTTAAAATTTTCTTCACTGGTTGTCACATAATTGCTAGACCCTTCACCATCCTGTTTGCCTCTGAACACAGCCACATTGGTGGGTAATCATTTAAAACAGAAGGCCTAGAGCAGGATATAGAAGCTCTGGTAATGTAGTGCCTAAGGCATTTGACTGCTAACCAGAAGGCTGGCGGTTCAAACCCACCAGCCACTCCTTGGAAGGAAGGTTGGGCAACCTACTTCCATAGTGATATCCCCTTGGAAACCCAAGGAGGGGTCACTGTGTGTCGGATCCGACTCCACAGCAGTGGGATTAGTTTGGTTTTTTGGAGAGCAGGATACAATATTGACCCAAAGTACAATAGACCCACTTTTGGTTTATAAGATGGTTCTATTATTGCAGCCTGCATTAGGACCATTATTTTCAGTGCACATGGCACTACTAATTCACATGGAATTTACTGATATTTCTGTCTTGTTCCTCCATTTGCTGCCAATCTCTGTTTTTGCACAAAGGTTAAGCAAAGGAACACCTATACAGTTATCTCCCCAGTGCTTTTCCTATCATTTCTCTTCAACAGGCCTCAGATGATGGACCTCAAGAACAGCAGCACAGTGACAAACTTTATCCTCGTGGGCTTTGAGCAGAGCAGCCCTTCCACTCGGAAAATGTTCTTTGCCCTCTTCCTAACCCTCTACAGCCTAGCCATGGCCATGAATGGCCTCATCATCTTCATCACCTGGACAGACCCCAGGCTCAACAGTCCCATGTACTTCTTCCTTGGACACTTGTCCTTCCTGGATGTCTGTTTCATCACCACCACCATCCCACAGATGCTGGTCCACCTGGTGGTCAAGAACCACAATGTCTCCTTTGCCTCCTGCTTGATGCAGATGTACTTAGTTTTCGGTGTGGGTGTAGCTGAATGTATCCTGTTGGCTTTTATGGCCTATGACCGTTATGTTGCTATCTGCCACCCACTTAGCTATGCCCAGATCATGAGCCAGCAGGTCTGTGTGAGGCTGGTAGGTACTGCCTGGTTCTTTGGGATGATCAATGGCATCCTTCTTGATTATATGACCTTTCGTGGTCCATTCTGTAGAGACAACCATATAGAAAACTTCTTCTGCGAGGCTCCCATAGTGATCACCCTTTCTTGTGGGGACCAACAGTTTAGTCTGATGGTGATCTTTGCTGATGCCGTTGTGGTGCTGCTCAGCCCCATGGTGCTCATCGTCATCTCCTATGCCCGCATCCTGGCCTCCATCCTTGGCAGAGCCTCCTCCTCTGGTCGGGGGAAGACCTTCTCCACTTGCACCTCCCACCTGACTGTAGTCATCTTCTTCTACACCTCAGCCATGTTCTCTTACATGAACCCCCGCAGCACACATGGGCCTGACAAGGACAAGCCTTTCTCTCTCCTCTA
This sequence comes from Orycteropus afer afer, assembly GCF_000298275.1. NCBI lineage: Eukaryota > Metazoa > Chordata > Mammalia > Tubulidentata > Orycteropodidae > Orycteropus > Orycteropus afer. The sequence goes on from NW_006921632.1 coordinate 5,004,431, forward strand.
CACCATCATCACCCCCATGTGCAACCCCATCATCTACAGTTTCCGTAACAAGGAAATGAAGGGGGCAATGATGAGATCCCTGGGAAGAACCAGCCCAGCCAAAGCAGATTCTGTCTAGCAGGAAGAGTCGTGGAGGGGAAATTTCTTCCCTAAAGATTGACCAGCCCTGGCAGGTGGACAACTCTCCAGCAAGAGCATTTGTGGCTTCCTTTGTTTCATCATCAGACCTGAAGTGCCTTTCAATGTCTCATGCTTATCTCTCTGACTTCACTTAAAACACAGATTGAGTTTTGCACCTTTTCTTAATAATATATTTTCATGATAAGAGTGACAAGTATAATGGATTGGGGAATTTTATTCCAGAATTTGGACAAAAGAATGCTGCTTCTCGAGTAAAAGCCATTGAAAAGGCTGACCAGACCATTTTTTTCTAGAGAACTGCTTTCCAGGAGTAAAGTCTATTATTGGGAGCTCTGGATTGGGGAAAAGAGCAGATTGAGAGCCACAAGAGAAACAAAGAGATGCATGGAAGTCAGGAGAAGGCTAGGGGGCTGGGAACTGAGCTGTGAGGTATGTGATATCATCCCTATATGGTTCTCCTATATTCTTCAAGAAAGTTCCCAAAACCAGCAAGAGGAGGAAATTTATGCCAAATATGTGTGGATTAATGGGGAGGATGGAGGACAGAGGGAAGCACTAGTGTCTTAGATTTATAAATTGGAGGTGGAAGTTATAACAAAATCTCCCAGAGTCAAGGAAGCTTCTTATGACATCTTCATTGTACAGGAACATGACAAAAGTACTTCATATTATTTTCACGTTTATTTGCATCTACTTGAATATTTTGCCACTAGCCTGGATGCATGTTGAGCAATTTAAATGTCTCTTATATAAGAATAGAGATTGCTCCCTGTCTCTTATTTGACTTACAATGCATTCACATTCCCTGAGACGCTCTACTTTCATCTCTAACTTTCTCTACTGCTTCTATACATTTAATTATCATCTAGACCAGTGGTTCTCAACAGGGGATATTTGGCAATGTCTGAAGAAAGTTTTTAATTGTCACAATTTAAGGAGGGAGTATGCTACTGGCATCTAGTGGATAGAGTGCAGGGATGCAGCTACAATGCACAGGACATCCTACAATGCATAAGGCAATCCCCCACAACAAAGAATTATGTGACCCAAAATGTCAGTAATACAGAGATTGAGAAACTCTAGTCTAGAGAAAGAAGTGTTAAAAGGACAGAAACAGGCAAATGACAAAAAGTAGTAATATGAGGATAGAAGAGACAGAAAGAAACAAAGAGAAAAATAGGTTGCCAAATTCCATCTGAAAAGCCACTTCTGATTACCTGTGGGCAGGATTTCTGCTGGCACTGCAATGACAAGCAGCATTCTATTAATAAAACTTTCTCTAAAGTTTTTGTGTTTGTCTCTGTCTGATCCTATACCTACAATTAATAGAACTTTCCCTGTCCAACTATGTCCTTCCCTCTGCCACTAGCATGGACTCCTACTTACTTTCTGCGCCTTACTTTTTGTTAGCTTAGACAAAACCTTATCTACCCAGCAGTCATCCCTCCTTTGTCCCACCAATTTGACATTCCAGTCTGACTCAGTCCCACCCCTCTCTACCCCTGCTCTTTTGCAAAGGGGCTTCTCCAAATACCATTCTGTGCAGAATATGGAAGCTTTGTGTCCCCTTGGGGGAATATACACTAAATTTCAACACTTTTTCTCATTCACTTCACCAATCTTCTTTCTTCTTCCAATGCCTAACTTTCTTCCAGAGAACATTAAACTTAAGTAACCTTCTCAAATATACAGAAAATTTTAATAGAATAAGGACGTATAAAACACCAATAGAATATCGTATTGCAAAAAGGCATGGTAGCAACATCCTCTGACCTCCTCTAACTTCATGAGGAGAGAAAATCATCATTAGAAGCTGAAGGCTTATTTGTGTGAGGCTGAGGTCAGACATGCTACCACCCTCCAAACCTTTTTTTATCAATGCTAGCACCAATGGTCCCTCCCACGGCACTCTCTGCTTCTCTTCTGGGTTTGATGATTCATTGTCATGGCCACACACAACTCACAGACAGCGCTCACAATTATGGGATTTACTAGGGAAGTAACAGGTTGCAATTCAGGTTCAGGAACACTCAGGATACAATTCTTTGGTCAGAACAGCTTCTCAGCTGTGCCACATGCTTCTCTCAGGCCTTGGCATCTGCCCTTTTCAGGCTAGTATTACAAAGCTCTTTTAGTTCTGCCTTGACCAGAGAGACACTCCAGGAGGCAAGCCTCCTGCCCAAAAGCACTCAGCTTTCTCGCTTTGTGGGCCAGGAAGCCCAGCACCCTGACTTGTCTGGGTCTCTTGGTTCTGTTGCCTCTGCTGCTGCTATCTCTCTACCATCTCTCAGCCACCTCTCTGCTAAGGACATCCAGTGCAGGGATCTTGGGTCCAAAGACACACTCTACTACTGCTTCTACTTCTGTCTTGATGGTGGTTTTATCTCCCTTTTCTGCCTCTGGGAGGGCTCATTTTAAGCCAAGTAAGATGATAAAACTGGCCAATCCCCACATTAGGGTTCCATGCTCTGGTGGCGTAGTGCCTAAGGCATTTGCTAACCAGAGAGCTGGCGGTTCAAACCCACCAGTCACTCCTCAGAAGGAAGGTTGGGCAATCTACTTCTGTAGTGATACCACCTTGGAAAGCCAAGGAGGGGTCGCTATGAGTCTGATCCAACTGGATGGTTAGAGTTTTACACCTTATTTGCATGGTTCCATCCCCACAAGAGTGCCATGTACCTTTTCTACATTTTTAGCAAGGTATGCAATCGCTTTGGTAGGCCACAAGTGCCTCACATTCCTATAAGCACTCCAAGTCATCTGGTGGGGGTCACAGAGACCATAGCTAGAATAGCCATACTAAGTAATTCACTGCACCATACTTATAGAGTTTAACATACACATTCAATCAAAATATACAATAACAGTGTAAAATTGATAGGAAGGGTAAATAAAGTTAGAATATTCTAATATCATACCGTTGTCCAGGTTCTGATAAGTCAGGTTTTCCTGGCATAATCTCTAGAGTACAACCTAAATTAATTGTAAAGGATTATAACCAGCAAGATAATGGAGGGACTGTAGAAAATGGAATAATGTAAAATATTCCATAGAGAAAAGGCACCATGGAAGAGGAAGGACAGTTAAAAAGTAAATTACAAAACGTAGATTTAAAGTAAAATATATTAGTAATTGCAAAAAATGTAAATGTACTTACTGTTGTTGGGTGTTCTCTCTTAGAGACTCATGTGACAGAGTAGAACTACCCCATAGGGTTTTCTAGACTATGGTCTTTATAGAAAGAGATCACTAGGTCTTTCTCCCTCAGAGCTGCTTGGCGAGTTTGAACTGCCAACCTTTTGATTAACAGATCAAACATTAACTGTTGTGCCACCAAAGATCCTTAGAAATGTTCTAGGCTCCAGTTAAAAGATAACAATGACAACAATTATATGTTGCTTATAAGCAAGAATGGAACTAGGATGAGACAGTCAAGGCACCTCAGGTGTGACATTGAAGGAGGTGCTCACTCTCAGGTTAATGCAACTGCCAACACTGTATCTGGCCTATTTATAGCAGAGACCAGATACACCAAAAAGATAATAACATAGTATAATGAACAAAACATTTTATATTAGTGACACATTTTAAAATTTAGATGAAATGGAGTAGATGAAATAGAAAACATAAATACACATATTACCATGAAATTACATCAGCACTGTGAAAAATTATTCTAAAGAGAGTGAATGAGACCCATAGGGTTTCACAGGCGAACACTACCAAACAATCAAAGGAAAAAAATCATAATTATAGATTTACTAGTAGAAGAGCTTGAGTCCATTGTTGTGGCCACTGTGTATTTTGAGTACCCTCCAGTCTGCGGGGTCATCTTCTAGCACTATAGCTGACAACGTTCTGTTGTGATCCATAGGGTTTCAGTGGGTAATTTTCGGAAGGAGATTTTCAGGATGTTCTTTTTAGTCTGTCTTAGTCAGGAAGCTCCACTGTAACTTGTCCACCATGGAGGACCATGCTGATATTTGAAATACCAGTGTCATAGCATTACAGTGTTGGGCAAAAATGTACTCACCAGTTTGTTTAAGACAATAATTTCTATTAAAGTATATCATCTGGAGCAAATTTTGAATTGCACATCATGTTTGTGTAGGAATCCTGTCAATAAAATGCTAAATACAAAACTTACAGAAAACTAAGCAGGTGATAAAGCTTTCTACCAAGCATACCAATTAGTAATTGTATAGTAACAGATGCTTCTAAAGTGATAAAGTGTTTGCTTCCCCACCTGCCCTCTACCCCCACCCCCCTCCCCCCCCCCCCCCCCCCACCCCCTACCCCCAAGAGCAATTGAGTGGCTATCTCCAAGATCATCAGATATCTTTTACTGAAAGTTTAATTTCCTGAAGCTTTGATTTTGTGCTTTCTTATGCTAAAAGAGTGCTATCCTCCAAGCTGATTTGTGTTACAAAGATGCTCTAATCTATTATATTAGATTTGGTAAGACCCAGCCTTGGAGAGGGTGACACAGGTATAGGTAGAAAAACTATCCCACCATATATAGAATGAGCCAGGACACAGCATCATAAACTTCAACTTAATGGGAGTTCTGGTGGCATAGTGCCTAAGGCACTTGACTGCTAACCAGAAGGCTGGTGGTTCAAACCCACCAGCCACTCCTTGGAAGGGAGATTGAGCAGTCTACTTGCATAGTGATACTGCTTCTGAAACCCAAGGAGGGGTTGCTATGAGTCGGATCCGACTCAAGGGCAGTGAGTTTGGTTTATTTGTTAGTTTGTTTGTTTGGTTAAGCATTCCAAGAGTAGAAAGATGAGTTGCAGAGGATTAAGGGGGTAAGAGAATTATACATTATTTGGGTTATGCAGAAACTAAATGGCAGAAAATTCAGTCCTGGGTAGGATTTTGGAAGAACAGTTGGTGAATCTGGGTAAAATGGTATTACAGTTTTGAAAATAAAATTGAGAATTAACAGGCAGAGGTTGGAGGTAAGGTTATCAAACATGTACACTCCATCAGGGACAGTTTTTGTCTGTTTGCCACCCTATCACCAGCACTTAATATATTTGAAACAGAGTGGGTGCTCAGCCAATGTTTATTATTGTTTTGGACATAAAATAATGATATGAAGAAATATTGAATTGAAAAACAAGAAGTGGTCGTTCTGTCAGCAGAAGTTCTAACTAGCAAATGAATTCAAAATGAAATTGGGAAATAAGAGAATAAGAGGAAAAATATTCCCAGATTTAAAATTGAGGGCACAGGGATCATGATGCTTGTCAGGCTCCCTTATCTACCAAGTCATCTGATAAAAGGGATAGAACTTTACTGAAAAACCTGGGACTAATCCAGACCTTCCAGGGCTACTTGCCATGGACATGGCCTCCCAAAGGAGCCTTGGAATGGACTGATACAAGACTACCTCCAGGAATCCAGTTAGAGGGGTCAGGCTTCAAGAATAGATTGTTGGCCTTATGACAGTTGGCTCCCAACAGTAACCAGTTAGAAGCTCATGCCTGCCTGAGTGTGTATATGTGTGTGTGTAAGTGACACGGATGGAGGAGGAGGGTGGAAGCAGAAGGAGACCATACTCCCACTCCTATAAATAAACAGCTGGTTTACAGCAAAACTGACTGCACCCTTACTCTGCTGTGGATCCTTCCTCTGAACTTTAGATCAGCACAGCCAATGTCCTCACCAGCATGTGCCGAAGCCCACAGAGAAGGTCAGTGACTCTGTATACTTCTCTTATGATGCAAGCTGCCCCTGGCTTAATTGGCATCCATCAAAGATGAATACAGGCTCCCTCAGCGGCCACCTGTGTTCAGATCACACAGCAGCCGTAGAGAAGTCACAGACCTTGAGACTGCTTCCCCCTCTGTTTCTTGACTCTAACCTCTCCCTTGCTGTGTTTCTCCCTCTCTTCTCCTCTGTGTTTCCATCAGGCCCTTTCAGTCTGTTCCTCTGCCCTCCTGGTCCTGGCTGAGGAGGAGATGGCTTGAATGTGACTTAGAGGGCCGGTCTGGCTTGCAGAGACCTGTCTCCAAGGGCTGGGGAGGGGGACACAACCCAGAAAGTCACACTCTCATTCCTAGAGCTTAGAGGAGTTCCATACAAGTACCTGGTATTTCGTTCTAATTCTGTGTCACCAGGGAAGCACGGCTGGCATGGCTGGCCAGTCTCTCAGTCTCTTTCTAAGTTTGTCTTTCTTGTTTCTATTTTTTCCTCTTTGCCTCTGCTTTTGGGTTATTGATGTCTGTGTCTCTTGATGTACTTCTCTATATCCCTCCCCTAAAGGTCTACCTATTCTTCATTTTTCCACATATAAACCTATCTTGCCCTATTTCCATAATGTTTTCCTGTCTGCCTCTAGTTTAACAACAACAACAAAAAAAAACTTACTGCTATCGAATTGGATCCAATGCATAGTGACCCTTCTTTGGGTTTCCGAGGCAGTATCACTACAGAAGTGGATTGCCCAACCTTCCTTCTGAGGAGTGGCTGGTGGGTTTGAACTGCCAGCCTTCTGGTTAGCAGTCAAATGCCTTAGGCACTACACCACCAGTGCTGCTGCCTCTAGTTTAGCCTTAGTCTGTCTAATTCTTCCTTTGATGTTAACATTTTTCCTTTTTGAGGGGGTGGGTAGTCTTTCTTCAGTTTGTAATATTACTGTCTATTTTCTTCCTTTTTTGAACCTGTATCTTTATGTTTGTGCATGTTGGTATTTTTTTTATTTATCTGACATTTTTCTTTTCTTGTTACTTAGCAAAAGGGTGGCTCAGAAGTGACTTGAGGATGGTCCCCTCTTAGAGAGTGTGATACAGAGCAGGAGGTCCATATCTTTTGCAGTGTTTCTGGGAGCTAGATTAAGAGAAAAAGAAACTTAAGTGTATCAGGAAAGAATGAAATCAGATGAAGGAACTTCCTGACAGTCAGAAGCAGTAAACTTTACAGTGGATTTTGAGCCTCTCCTCTCTCCAGCAAGGGCAGTTTGGCTTACAGATCGGAAGCTGGCCAACTCTGTTCAGTATTCCTTCCACTTGTGAAGTGAAACTATAAGCAGAGGGTTAGGAGACAGAGATCAGAGCTAATATTTATTTGTAGTCTAATCTGTACCAGCTACTAACCATATATTATTACAGTTCATCCTTATTTTGTAGGAGAAAGACCTGAGACTCAGCTAGGCAACTTCACGTCATAGTAAATGGCAATGCCGAGGTTGGATTTGGTGTGAGCCCAACTCCAAAGCTCCTGTATTTTACCCAGTGTTTCCTTGAAAAGTGATGAGATTCGATTTCAGGTATGATTTTTGAATCTCATAAAACTTTAACTCTTCACCTCTTAAAATCTCTTTCTTAATCCAAAACTCTCTCCTTATTTCTCCTCTTCTTTCTCTCTTTCTCTTTCTCTACCATTATCACTCATTCTTTCCCTTCTTTTCTAAGCTACTTAAAAGTAGGTTCATATTTTTCAGGCATTTTAAGTAGCAAAATAGGTCACATTAACCAATCCTCTGGAGCATCTGGAGTATCATCCCGTTTCCTGATCTTCAGTCAGTTCTCTTGATTACTTAAGTTCTTCTCCCCAATTCTTATTTACTCATCTTTGAACACACACTCAGTCCCTGTATATCCAAAGGGAAATCCTTATGGGTCCCTTTGCATATCATTTTCTCTCCCTCTTTCCCTTAATTTTCTGGCTATTTTGCTCTTTTTTTTTTTTTTAATCTTCATATTGAAGGTCACTGAGAAGAGAGAGGAACAGAGATTCTAGTCTGATTTTATCATAGCTTCTTTTATTAAACAGTAAATTCACTTTAGGGCTCAGATGGAACAAGGATAGGGCAGTGAGAAGAGATCAAGTCTTATGAGATGGAGGAGGCAAAATTGGAGTAAGAACCTTAGCTTTAAAATTAGACTGTGGCTATTTTCAGTATTTTCATCATGTGTGGTGTTTGCCATTAATGCAGATCATTGAGAAGAATATTTCAGGAGAGGAGACTTTGCAACTTGCATTTATTTTCTGTGTATCACGGAGGTTTGGCCCATCACAGGAATCTAGCATGCCAAACATTGTGCATGATGGCTAGGCCCTCATCAGAGGCTGCAGGTAGTTCAGAGATCCACAGTTTCAGAGGAATGTGAAGAAATTGGAGTGATCACAGTAGCAAAAAGGTATCAAACAAAGCAAGTGAAGGCATCAAATACTGAGAAGGAAACAATGAGAGAACTTAGAATACCTGCAATATAACTAAAATTGATAAATCTCTGCTGGAAGCCATTTAGTGGTGGTGTAGTTTCCTAGGGCAGCTATAACAAAACATTAAATAAATAAATAAGTGTATGTAAAGAAGAGAAATTTCTTTTCTTTCAGTTCTGAAAGCTAGAAGTCTGAGTTTGGGGCATGGACAAGGCTCAGCTGTCTCTGTCAGCTATAGGGGAATATCCTTCCTTACTGGTGGGAACTCTGTGGGCATAATGCCTAAGGCATTTGACTACTAACTAGAAGGCTGGCAGTTCAAACCCACCAGCCACTCCTTGGAAGGAAGACTGGACAGTCTTCTTCCATAGAGATACTGCCTCAGGAAGCCAGTGAGTTGGCATTTTTTAGTTTTCCTTGGCTTCTAGACAGATCTTCACATGGTATCTTACCCTGTATATGATTCTGTTCCCATATCTATTTCTCCGTTTATATGACATGACTGGAAAGGGATTAGGACTAGAACCAACCCTACTCCAGTATGATTTAACTGATAATATCTTTAAAGAAAGATCCTATTTCCCTAAATCAGTTCTCATTCAACATATTTTTTCAGGAGGAATATGATCCATTACAGTTGCCATCAAGTCGATTCCAACTCATAGCGACCCCCACTGGGTTTCCAAGGCTGTAAATCTTTACAGAAAAAGATCACCCCCATCTTCCTTCTGTGGAGAGGCTGGTGGCTTTGAACCACTGACCTTCTAGGTTAGCAGCCAAATGCCTTGTCCACCATGCAGTGAGGGGCAAAAACTTGCCCAGTGTACATCTTGCTGAAGAAATGGGAAGTGGAAATAAACTTAACATAGAAAAGAAGGAGAATACCTAGGTCTAAAGAAACACTTACAAATTATTGGGAAAAAAACTGCAAAACTGTAACAGAGTTGCCACCAGAGACCTCCAGGAACTCATACTAAGGATTAGTTGTCCTCCCTTGAAAGTCATTTGTATCTGTCCTCCAAATGTCTGTCTAAACATGGATCTACATGATTTTGTCTCTACAGTCTCATTAGGTAAGATGTGGCAAAGTTTCTTAGCTGTTATCTTCTGAGTTTATTCCTAAATTCCTTCAAACCTCATATAGTTGTGTTTGTGAAAATTGCAGATTTCCAAAATTAATTTTCAAATGTTTTAAATTCTCTTTAAATACTGTAATGGCAGGGCTTTCTCAGTAATATGTAAATCAGAAGGGAAAACAACTACTCTTTCCTGGCCCCAATGAATTGATATCATTATTTTATATGTTTGCTTTCAGAATACCCAGGTACTGGCCATTACAGAATTTGGTAACTCTAATTTATCCACTCAACAATTCTGAGCACAAGAATCTTTATCTTTCTTAATAATGACCTAAGGGAAAAAATAATTCACTTTATGAGAAACTGCTTCTCCTCACTAAGTCTACCTTTAATGCCACAATAATCACATAACCATTGATAATTCAGTTTACTAAATGAATATCTTGTTATGGGTACTTCTATTTCATAAAGTCATCCTCAATATTTAGATAAAATTTCAAGTTTATATTCAAACTGAAAGACTTTCTGGGCTTAACTCTTCTTCTTAGATTGCCCTTTTTTCTTTTACAAAGATGTCTTTTTTCTAGAGCAACCTCTTTGAATTTATCAGTCAGTCATTAATATATATTTTTGCTTCTACCTGATTTTTTAATCTTGTACAGATTTTTCCTGAGTATTTTATTATTCCATTACCCTTGAGATCTTTAGTACTTTATCGAAACCCTTTTAGAGCATTTAACAATATTGTGCTATATTTTATTGGCTAAATACAATTACCCTCAACTGTATTGTACATTCTGCCAGGACACAGCATTTTAGCATTTAGCATTTAACAATGCTTATGAAATGCAGTTTCAATTGATGAGTTCAGTTTTTAAAAGACTTCAGGCATTTTGAGGATTATTGACATTTAAAAATGAAATGTCCTTTTTTTTTTTAATTTATCCAGTGACCTACAAAAAGGAGCAGTAAATTAAAATTTATTTTGTACCTTCTCTACCAAGCTCCATGTATATGCATATTTTTGTTTGAATGAGTAAATTTCCTCTTAACCTTCACAGTAACCCTAAAACACAAATCTTTCTTTTACAGATGAGAAAATAGGTTTATAGGAGTTGTTTTCTAAAGCTGATGTAACTTGTAACATTGAATAATAAAGTTAGAATACAGATAGTAATTTATTCCACTATTCTTTCAACAAATATACATTGAACAACTTCTATGCATTCGAAGTATGTCATGAAATGGAATATAAAATTTCTAAATTTAAGGAGCTATTGTTTTAATCACTTCCTATTTACCAATTGGTGAGGGAAGAAATCCAACCTTAGGGTTATAGGGGTGGCTGAATACACAACACCCAATACTGGACAGATGCGATTAACAGTATATTCATAGCCCAGGGGAGAAGGACACCACGCACAATGCAAGGCCACACAGAGGTTGCATCCAGGAACAAAGTGAACAACCAGGGCCTATGGGAAGCAGCTTTTGTAGTATCCAGAAGGTGGGCTGCCCCACTTCCCACAGGAGGATGTGATTGGTTGGTTTGAATAATTTTACATGCTGATGGGAACTGAAACCCATGGCTCAGGGATAAGGAGGAACAGTACCTGGTTCCTTTATGGCCAAGGAGATATTGAAATAGACACTTAAGAGAACGTATTAAATCCATAATAGCAAAATATTTACAAGTTGCTGATGCAATGGAAGCTATCATAGTGGGGAATGAGTATGGGGCCTTAATATATGGGACCACAGCATAAGGTTGAGGTAGTCTACTATGAGGCTTCATTCATTCTTTCCAGGTTTAAAGACAGGACAAAGCAGGCAGTTAAAAGGAGAAGCAATTGGGATAATCATTTCTTCACCATTTAAAAAAAAAAAAAGGAAAACAGCTGCCATCAAGTCATTTCAACCCATGATGACCCCATGTATATCAGAGTAGAACTGTGCTTCATAGCATTTTCAATGGCTGATTTTTCAGAAACACAGTGCAAGGCCTATTTTGAAGTGCCTCTGGGTGGACTCAAACTCTCAGTCTTTCAGTTAGCAGCCAGGCACATTAACCGTCTGCACCACCCAGAAACCCCCTTCAATTTTTATTATGTGCCAATGAGTCAATTCATACTCATAATGACTGTCATGGGATGAATTGTGTCCCCCAAAATTTGTGTCAGCTTGGCTGGGGCATGATTCTCAGTGGTTTAGAAGTTATGTAATGATGTAATGTGGCAGATAGGTAATGATACCCCATAATGTGATCTGATGTGATAAGCCAATCAGATGTAAAAGGATTAATATTAAAAGTGAGTTACAATACTCTTAGTCCCATCACAGCCTTGATGTAAAGGGAGTTTCACTGGAGTGTAGCCTGCAACACCTTTTCTCTTACAAGAGATGAAAAGAGAGAGAAGAGAGCAGAGAAGGGGGATCTACCATCACCAAGAAAGAGGAGCCAGAAGTGGAGTGCATCATTTGGACCCAGGGTCCCTGCACTGGATTCTTCCTACAAACAAGGGAGACAGAGAGAAAAAGCCTTCCCCTAGAACAGCACTCTGAACTCAGACTTCTAGCCTTCTAAACTATAAGAGAATAAATTTCTGTTTGTTAAAGCCATCCACTTGTGGTATTTCTGTTATAGCAGCACTAGAGAACTAAGACAGTGATCCTATAGGGCATAGTACAACTGCCTCCATAGGGTTTCCTAGGCTTTGGTCTTTACGGGAGCAGATCATCCAGATCTTTTCTCCCTGAGATGCTGTTGGGTTCAAACTGCCAACCTCTCAGTTAACAGCCAGGTGCTTAATCACTGCACAACCAGGGTTCATAGCAGGTCTTATATAATAAGTTTCAATCTTTGAAGGCCCTATTTTAATATACACTGGGCCAAATGCACTATTTTAACTGAAGGGTTTATTGGGTCCCATTTTGTAAAGCCAATTTGTAAATGCCAAAACCTTGATTTAAATTTCTTACTCATTATATCAGAATGCCTATGCATACTCTGGGATATTTTAGGGCAATGGTTGCTATAAACATAGAGAATTTAGGCAAGACAATAGCTCCCATGCTTAAGGTAAGACATAACTTTTTGTTCCCCTACAAATCTTCAACAATTTTCTCTGTGCTTTTTTTTTTTTTTTCGTCTCTTTCTGTTCTGGTTACAGTCACATGTAAATTATTCCTCTTCATAGTGTTCCAAATGAATCTTAAGCTTTCTTCATTTTGTTTATTTTTTATGATTGTTCCTCCAACAGATTGGTGTTGAGAGATTTGTCTTCAGTCTCCTTAATTCTGTGTTCCTTTGATTCAGTTCTTTGTCCTTTCAATGTGTTAGTAATCCATTTCTGAAATTTTAGTATTAATCTTTTGTATTTCTATTTGCTGTTTTTTGTATGGTTTCTAATTTTTCATTTATTTTGTCAATTTGTTCTTTTTTTTTTTTTAGTTCTTCTAGAATTTTGTCCGTTTTCCTTGATTTTGTGTGTGGTTTCCTCAAGCTTTCTCTCAATCTGTTGAAGGTACCTGAATATAATTGTTTTGAATTCCTTATCAGGCAATTCAACTAGCTTACCTTCCCTTGAAATATTTTCTGGCCCTGTACTTTGCTTCTTTGTTTGAGGCATTGTGTCCTGTTTTCCTGTGTGATTTGAAGTTGTCTGTTGTCTCCTTGATGTTATGTTATTGTATTAATTTGTTGACTATATGTTTGTTTGCTTCACCCTGATATTTTCTTTTGTTCTGTTTTAATATACCCAGGCAACAGGATGGTCATGTTACGCTCGTTGTTAGTTTGACACTACTAGGGTACTCACCACCTGTCTCTGGACAGATTTGGTAGCAGGTGGGAGTGTGAGTATGAGTCTCTGTTCATAAATCATGTAGAGCAACTGAGGGAAGGCTGAGTGAGTGTTGGCCACAGTCTGTCATTGGTCCAGTAATGCTGAAGCAGGTGGTGGTGATCCTTGTCCAGTGGGTCGGGTATCGGGAGTGATTGGATGTAGTTGAGTAGTGTCACTGACTCCTAATTCTCTGGTCACCTCATCACTGAGGTGGGTGCTGGTGCAGTCCTGAACAGGTGGAACCAGTTATCTGGGTCTGGTAGCCTAGTGCTTAAGACATTTGACTGCTAACCAGACGGCTGGCAGTTCAAACCCACCAGCCACTCCTCGGAAGGAAGATTGGGCAATCTACTTCCATAGTGATACTGCCTCAGAGACCCAAGGAGAGGTCACTATGAGTCAGATCTGACTCAACAGCAATGAGGTTTTATTTTTTTCTTTTAATGTTTAGTCTATAGAAGAAAAGTTTATGGGGATTTAGTGACTTCAAATCTTTAAATCAGAAGTTTTAAATCATTTATGACTTCCAGTTTTGAGAAATTGATTAAATTTTGGACTCTCCAAGAAAAATGTGGTCTCACACAACTTTTCCAACAGCATTTCAGAGATCCATGGGTACTGTGAAATATATCTGTTGACTCTCTCAGAGTTCATGAACCCTAAGTTAAGTATACCTGCCATACAAGTTACTCCACTCAGGAAATTATGTTTTCTGCTTTAAGGATGTGGAATAACATATTTAATCTGAAAATAAAGTATTTAAGTATACATATGAGAAACCAGGTTTCTAGTTGTGTAGGATATGAAATAATAGAGCCACATTTTATTTAAAGCAGAACTGCAAAAAGAAAGACAAGACTCAGAAAGTCTGAAGCTTTCTAAGAGGAGAATCTACATAATTTCTACAAGGCTGATATATGTAAGTGAACTAATCTCATTCCTAAGAGCCCTGTGGGCAGTGATTAAGCAGGCAGCTACTAACCAAAAGGTCAGTAGTTTAAACCCACCAGCTGCTTCCTTTTCCAAAAGACCTTGTGATTTGCTTTTATAAAGGTTACAGCTTAGGAAACCCTTGGGAAATTCTTCCCTGTCCTACAAAAAGGTCACAATGAGTGTGAATCAACCGGATGGCAATAAGTTTGGTTGTTTTCGTTTCCTGGTTTCATCTCATTCCTACCAAATATATATATATTATTGTTGTTGTTGTTATGTGCCATCGAGTTGGCCCCAACTCATAGCGACCCCTCCTTGGGTTTCCGAGGCAGTATGGGAGCTCTGGTAGCATAGTGGCTAAGGCACTTGACTGCTCACCAGAAGGCTGGCGGTTCAAACCCATCAGCCACTCCTCGGAAGGAAGGTTGGGCAATCCTACTTCCGTAGTGATACTGCCTTGGAAACCCAAGGAGGGGTCGCTATGAGTCAGGGCTGACTCGACGGCACATAACAACAACAACAACAACATCACTACAGAAGTAGGATTGCCCAACCTTCCTTCCGAGGAGTGGCTGATGGGTTTGAACTGCCAGTCTTCTGGTTAGCAGTCAAGGGCCTTAGGCACTATGCTACCGGAGCTCCTACCAAATATATACACATATAAAAAACCAAACCCACTACCATCAAGTCAATTCAGATTCATAGTGACCCGCATTGGGTTTATGGAAGTAGATTGTCCCAACTTCCTTCCACAAAGGAGCTGGTGGGTTTGAACCACCAACCTCTGGTTAGCAGCCAAATGCTTTAGGCACTGTGCCACTAGAGCTCCTTCTAAAACAAATAATAATAATAATAATAATAATAAAACCCTTTTGCCCAAGAGTTGATTCTAGTCCATGGCAGCCCCATTTGTTACACAGTAGCACTGTTCCATATGATTTTTTTTCCTTTTATAATGGTTTGGGTAAAAGTTTACAGAACACATTAGTTTTACATTAAACAATTTACACACATTTTGTTTTTTGACAGTACTTGCAATCTGCCTCAACATAACAGCACCCTTCCCACTTCCTCCCTGAGTTCCCCTTTTCCATTCTTCCTTCTCTCTTGCCCCTTCCTGCCCTCTGACATTTGCTCTTGGGCAAATGCCACCCTCCTAGTTTTACATGGTTGATTGTCCCGAGAAACATGTTCCTGGTGGGTGTCGTTCTCCCTACAGGTCCATGTATTTATTACCTGGCTGAAAAGTGTTCCCCAAGGTTGGGTTCAACTCCAGGTTTAAAGGATGTCTAAGAGCCATAGTTTTGGGGGTTCCACCAGTCTCTATCAGACAAATATGTGTGGTCTTTTTTTATGATTTTGAACTTTGTTCTACATTTTTCTCCCACTGTGTCTAAGACCTTCTATTGTGATTCCAGTCAGAACAGTTGTTGTAGTCAGGCACCATCTAGTTCTTCTGGTCTCAGGGTAGTAGAGGATGTGGTTCACACAATCCATCTGCCCTTTGGACTGATTGTCTCCTTAAGTCTTTGATTTTCTTCACTCTCCTTTGCTGGAGGGTGGGGCATCGTTTGCTATGTTTTACATGGCTGCTTGCAAGTTTTTAAGATACCAGTTGTCACTGACCAAAGTAGAACATCGTCTTTATAGACTTTGTGGATTTTGTTGGTTGTAATCTATGGAAGCAGATTGCCAGCCCATTCTTATGCAGTGCCATTAGGTGATTTTTAACTGACAACTATTAGGTTAGTAGTTGAGCGCAAACCATGTGTGCAACCAAACCCATTCCTGTATATATATATATGTATATGTATGTATATATGTGTATGTATATATATGTGTGTGTTGTATATATATATATATGTATATATATATCTTGTAAAGTAAATGAACAATACAATGTTATATAGCATACTAGAGGAGAAACAGATATGTTATGGCTAAACTTGGACATATCTGATAGTATCCTCTTCACTAACTATGACAAGTGTCAGAGCCTTCTTTACATTTTAATGAAATATTTTCCTACTAGTCTAGTCTACAATAGTGCACTTTGTTCACTACCCCTGTGGACTTTTCTCCCTTGATTCACCAGCTCTGTACTTTGAGAAATAAAAATATATGTATCAACAGGATTATTTCTTCCCAAGATCTCCCAAACATTATTATTATTTATTGTTTCTTTTAATTATACACAAAACTCTATCATAAGTATTTATGTTCAGAATTTTATTTCCATATAATATATATGATAATATTAATAATAATTACTAGAGACTTTGAAGGTTTCTAGTAAATAATACCATTCTTCCTAACTGGTTCTGAAACAACTGAGAAATAAGATAAAGGAGTCTGCAGGTGGATGTCAAAATAGCACTTTTATTTCTGACAAAGCAGACATTTGAGTAACTGGACTTCCTAATACAAAAATAACAGATTTAGACACACTTATTCCCCAGTCACTGGAAGAAATGGCAAACCACAGAGACTGTACCTGGAGAAAGCCACTCATTTCCAAGAGGAAAGGGATAGACCATACTATCTAAAGGGATTGTTGTTGTTGTTGTTATGTGCCATCAAGTCGGACCCGACTCATAGTGACCCCTCCTTGGGTTTCTGAGGCAGTATCACTACGGAAGTAGATTGCCCCATCTTCCTTCCGAGGAGTGGCTAGTGGGTTTGAACTGCAAGCCTTCTGGTTAGCAGTCAAGTGCCTTAGGCACTATGCTACCAGAAAACTCAAATTGGCAAAAGTTGTGTGACAGATGTATTCACAACAATAACCAAAAAAAAAAAAAAAAAAAGTAGCTGCTGAGGCTGCTTTTGTACACCAAATACCTGGTCAAGTGCCTTAGGCGTTACGCTACCAGAGCTCCTATCTAAAGGGATAGACATGCTCAATTCCTTCTTCTAAAATCTCTAATCAGGCAGGCCACTCCATCTGTCCTGAGGTGGCATAAATGAAGGAGGAAAGAGGTCAGAAGTGTCATACTATTAGAATTCTCTTCAATGAAAGGAAACATCAGGAATAGAAAAGAGGCTGTCAGTCACCTTACCCACTTTCAAAAGTATCCAGCATTTTATTCTCTTAACCTATTAAATCTGTCATTTATCAGGAGTTAGTATCCCTTTAAGAATGAAGATTAACAGTATATCAAGACAGTCCTACTTCCAACCTCACATGGCCACACCCATACTACTAATCACTGCTCTTGAGAAGGTCTTAGAACTGCTGTTGAAAAGTTTAGATTTTGCTTACAGTGGGTCATAACAATAGGTTAATTAAATCAACTCTGAGGCCACTCTAGAACCAAGTCTGAAAATTCATTCTCTATTATTTTCTCCTTGCCAAACTGTGTTCTGCCAGATGTCTAACATCACTTATTAGGGGTTCTTATGTGAGATTAAATAACATCAATTAAGATATCTCAATAGGTGCATGGAGAGATGGACACAGGGAAGAGGTAACTATCGGGAGGAAGTGGGAGGGGAGATGTTGCATTGTGCTAAATTGTGATCAATGTCATGAGACAAAGTGTATGTGAACTGCTGAATGGAAAGTATATTTGCTCTGTAAATTTTCACCCAAATCACAATTTAAAAAAAAAAAGATATCTCAATAGTAAAAATGCATAAAGATACTCTCGTAATAAAAATAAAATAACACTACCAAACATTTAGAGAAGAATTGATACCACCAGTACTGTTAAACTCCAAAAGCGGAGAAGGAAAGAATACTCCCTAATTCATTCTATAAAGCAAGCATAACTCTGATATCCAAGCCACACAAAGACATCACAAGAAAAGAAAACTACTGGCAAAAACCTTCAACAAAATACTAGCAAACAAAATTGAATAGCATATTAAAAGAGTCACACATTATGACCAAGTGAAATTTATTCCAGGAATGTGGGGAGGGTTCAACCTTAGAAAATCAATCAATGTAATATACCACATCAACAGAACAAAGGAGAAGTAACACATGATCATCTCTGTGGATGCAGAAAAAGCATTTAATAAAATCCAAAGCATTTAATAAAATCATTTCTTGATGAAAACCCTAGACACTGGAATAGAAGGAAAATACATCAATATGATTCAAGGTATATGTGAAAAGCCAATAGCTGGCACAAAACTTAATGACAAAGACTAAAAGCTTTCATCTTGAAATTGGGAATAAGACAAGACTGCCTCTTCTCACCACTTGTATTTGATTTTGTATTAGAAGTCAAAGCCAGAGCAATAAGACAAGAAAAAGAAATAAAAGGTAACCAATTTGGAAAAGAAAAAATAATCTCTATTCATGGATCCTATATAGAAAAAGTTCCAGAGTCCACAAGGAAACATCTAGAGCGAAGAGACAAATTTAGCAAAGTTGCAGGGTACAAGGTAAACAAACAAAAATCAGTTGGGTTTCTATATACCAGCAATGAGAAATCTAAAAGGGAAATTAAGGAATTAATTCCATTTATAATAGCATCTAAGAAAATAAAACACCTAAGAATAAGTCTAACCAAGAACATGAAGGACGTATGAAATGAAAACTATAATATACTGTTTAAAGAGATTAAAGAAAACTTAAATAAATGGGGAGATGTTCCATGTTCACGGATTTGGAAGATTTAATGTTTTTAAGATACCAATAGTACCCAAAGTGATCTATAGATTTAATGCAATGCCAATAAAAATTCCAACAGCTTTCTTTACAGAAATAGAAGGAAAGGTCTTCAACTTTATATGGAATGAAAAGATGCCCCAAACAGTTAAAACAATGTTGAAAGAGAAGAAAGAAGTAGGAAGGTTCTCACTTCCTGATTTCAAAACATGCTATGCATCTACAGTAATCAAAACATGTTGGTTCTGGTATAATAATAAACAGATAAACCAATGGAATAGAAATGATAGTCTAGAAATAAACCTACACATCTATGGTCAACTGATTTTTGATAAGGGTGGTAACTCCATTTGAAAGTGAAAGAAGAGTCTGGTGCTGGGAAAATTGGATTTTCACATGCAGAAAAATGAAACAGGATCCATGCTTTGCACTACACACAAAAACAAATTCAAAATGAATCAAGGACTTAAATGTGCAAATTAAAACCATAAAATACTTAGAAGAATGCGCAGGGGCAGTGCTCTCAGGCCTAGCTTTCTGCAATGGATTATCTAATTATAATGACAAAAGTAAACAGCAAAAGACTAAATAAATGGAACATCATAAAAATTAAAAAACTTTTGTTCAAAAAAATTTACCAAAAAAATGAAAATACAAGCTTTCAAATGGGAGTGTATCTTCTGAAACTATATATCTGACAAGAATCTAATAACCAAAATATATGTAAAACTTCAACAACTTAACAACATATGGACAGGTAACCCTATCATAAAATGGACAATAGACATTTCACCAAACAGGACACTCAAATGGACACCAAACACGTGAAAAGATACTTAGCATCATTAGCCATCACCACACACAAAAAAAAGAAAACCCACTGCTGTTGAGTAGGAGCCGATTCATAGCAAGGCCTCCTTGGGTTTCCGAGGCGGTATCACTACGGAAGTAGATTGTCCAATCTTTCTTCCGAGGAGTGGCTGGTGGGTTTGAACCACCAGCCTTCTGGTTAGCAGTCAAATGCCTTATGCACTATGCCACCAGAACTCCTCAATTAGATGCAAATCAAAACCACAACAAAATACCATTTCACTCCCAAGAAGATTTTAAAAAATAAATTAATAAAAAATGTTGGTAAGGATATGGGGAAACTGAAACCCTTATCCACTGCTGATTGTTGTTATAGTTATTGTTAGGTACTGTTTAGCTGGTTTTGACTCCTAACAAGTTTACATACAACAAAACAAAATATTGCCTGGTCCTCACAATTGTTGCTAGATTTGAGCCCATTCTTACAGCCACTGTACCACTCTGTCTCATTAAGGGTCTTCCCCTTTTCACTAACTCTCTAATTTACCAAGCGTGCTATCCTTCTCCAAGTATTGATCCCTTCTGACTATCTGCCCAAAATATGAGAGACAAAGTCTTGCTTTGTCTTGACATTCTAGCTTCTAAGGAACATTCTGACTGTACTTCCTCCAAGACAGATTTATTTGTTCTTCCAGTAGTCCATGGTACTTTCAATATTCTTCATCAACACCACAATTCATATGCATCAATTCTTATGTGGTCTTTCTTGTTCATTGTCCTGTTCTCACATGCAGATGAGGCTATTTAAAATACCATGGCTTGAGTCTGGAACACCTTAGTCTTCAAAGTGACATCTTTGCTCTTTAACACTTTAAAGAGGTCCCTTGCAGTAGAGCAGTAGATTTGTAGTACAACATCTGATTTCTTGACTGCTGCATCCATGGGTGTTGATGGTGGATCCAAGCAAAATGAAATCTTTGACAATTTCAGTCTTTCTCCATTTGTCATGATGTTGCTTATTGTTCCATTTGTGAGGATTTTTGTTTTCTTTATGTTGAGGTGTAATCTATACTGAATACTATAGTCTTTACCCTCATCAGTAAGTGTTTTAAGTCTTCATCACTTTCAGCAAGTAAGGTTGTGTCATGTGCATATTGCAAATTATTACTGAGTCTTCCTCCAATCCTGATGCTGCATTCTGCTTCATATAGTCCAGCTTCTTGGATTATTTGCTCAGCACACAGACTGGATAAGTATTGTGAAAGGATAAAACCCTGGCACACATTTTTCCTGATTCTAAACCATGCAGTATCCCCTTGTCCTGTTTGAATGACTGCCTGTTGGTCTATGTACAGTTCCTCATGAGAACAATTAAGTGTTCTGGAATTCTCATTCTTCACAATGTTATCTATAATTTGTTATAATCCACACTGTTTAATTTCTTTGCATAGTCAATCAAACAAAGGCACACATCTTTTTGGTATTCTTTGCTTTTAGCCAAGACCCATTTGACATCAGCAGTGATATCCCTCATTCCACACCCTCTTCTGTATCCAGCTTGAATTTCTGGAAGTTCCTGTCAATATACTGCTACCAATGTTTTTTAATTATCTTCAGTAAAATTTTACTTGTGCATGATATTAAGGATACTGTTTGATAATTTCTGCATTCTGTTGGATCACCTTTCTTTGGGATGAGCAGAAATATGGATCACTTCCATATTTTATTTTCTATAGGAAAGTATTATAATAAAATGTCCAAAGACCTGGAGTTGGAAAATCAGAGGGGAAGAACACACTCAACATTTCTTAAGATGAAAGAACTGAAGAAAAATATCAACCTTTGAGGTGTGATATTGAATGATTCTATGTACAAAATATTGAACCATATAGGAAGCATTGAAAGAAGATGGAAGGAACACAGAGTCACTGTACCAAAAAGCATTGGTTGACATTCAGTCATTTCAGGAGGTAACATATGATCAAGAACCAACAGTACTGAAGGAAGATGCATTGAAGGCACTGGCAAAAAACAAGGCTCCAGGAATTGATGGAATACCCATTGAGATATTTCAACAGATCCAGCAGTGGATGTGCTCACTGCTATATGCCAAGAAATTTGGAAGTCAGCTACCTGGCCAATGAATGGGAAGAAATCCATTGCAAGTGGCAATGCAAAAATGATTTTGCCATTGCAGAAAATAGCGTGGCAGTTCTTAAAAAAAAAAAAAAAACTAAAAATAGAATTACCATATGACCTAGCAATTGCACTTCTAGGTATATACCCAAAAGACCTGAAAGCAGAGACTCAAAAAGACACTAGTACACTAATGTTCATTGCAGCACTATTCACAATACCCAAAAGGTTGAAACCACATAAATGCCCATCAACAGAAGAATGGATAAGCAAAATGTGGTATGTACATACTGACTATTACTCAGCCAGTAGAAGAAATGAGGTCTTGATGCATGCCACAGTATGGAGGGAACTTGAAGATATGCTGAGTGAAATAGCTAATCACAAAAGGAAAAATATTGTGTGACCTCACTTACATAAAAAGACAAGAAAAGGCCAATGTATAGAGACCGAAGTTTGTTAGTGATTACCAGGCGCAAGAGGGAAGAGTAAAAGGGGGTTAATGTTGTTTTTGTTGTTGTTGTTAGGTGCCATTGAGTCAGCTGCAACTCATAGCACCCCTACATACAACAGAACAAAACACTGCCTAGTCCTGTGCCAGCCTCACAATCCTGGCTATAACCTGAGCCCATTGTTGCAGCCACTGTGTCAATCCATCTTGTTGAGGGCCTTCCCCTTTTTTGCTGATATCAAGCATGATATCTTTCTCCAGGAAATGGTCCCTTCTGCCAACATGACCAAAATAGGTGAGACGAAGTCTGGCCATTCTGGCTGGACTTCTTCCAGGATAGACCTGTTTATTCTTCTGGCAGGCCATGGTATTTTCAGGATTCTTTGCCAACACCACAACTCAAAATCATCAACTCTTCATTGGTCTTCCTTATTCATCATCCAGCTTTCACATTCATATGAGGCAATTGAAAACACCGTGGCTTGGGTTAGGCGCACTATAGTCTTCAAAGAGACATCTTTGCTTTTCAGCACTTTAAAGAGGTTTTTTTTCAGCAGATTTGCCTAGTGCAGTATATCATCTGATTTCTTGACTGCTGCTTCCATTGGTGTTTATTGTGGAACCAATCTTTGACAACTTCAATCTTTTCTCCATTTATCACTATGCTATTTACTGGTCCAATTGTGAGGATTTTCATTTTCTTTATGTTGAGGTGTCATCCATACTGCAGACTGTAGTCTTTAATCTTCATGAGTTAGTGCTTCAAGTCATCTTCACTTTCAACAACCAAGGTTGTGTCATCTGCATATCACAGGTTCTTAATGAGTCTTTCTCCAATCCTAATGCTGTGTTCATAGAGCCCAACTTCTCTAATTATTTGCTTTGCATACAGATTGAATAAGTATGGTGGAAGGATACAACCCTGATGGACTCCCTTTCTGATTTTAAACCATGCGGTATCCCTTTGTTCTCTTCGAATGATAGGCCCCTGCTCTATGTACAGGTTCCTCAGGAGCACAATTAAGTGTTCTGGAATTCCCATTCTTCTCAATGTTATCCATAATTTGTTATGATCTGCACAACTGA
>NW_006921632.1:5028586-5039734 GCF_000298275.1 Orycteropus afer afer
CCTTCCGAGGAGTGGCTGGTGGGTTTAAACCGCAAGCCTTCTGGTTAGCAGTCAAGTGTCTTAGGCACTATGCTACCAGAAAACTCAAATTGGCAAAAGTTGTGTGATAGATGTATTCACAGCAATAACCCCCCCAAAAAAAGGTATCTGCTGAGGCTGCTTTTGTACACCGAATACCTCGTGAGATTTTGTTCCTTGGTTTGGAGGTTTAGGGTCATGGTTTCTTGGGACATAATTGGCCTAAAATGTGTTTATTGTTTCTGTTTTACCGTTTAGTTTGTTGCATTGTTTGTAGGATCTTAAAAGCTTGCAAGCAGCCTTCCAAGGTACAACAATTGGTCTCTATTCACCTGGAACAACAGAGAAAAAAAGGAGGATAACAACTGCCTCTATGCCATGATTCCAGAAGAAGTGGATGGTCCCAGGCTGTCTTTACTGAACATTTTGATCAAAGACTCCAAAGAAAAATCCTGATAAAGAGGGGGGAAATGCAGAACAGAATTTCAGTGGGCTTTCTGGAGCCCTGGAGTTTGAATGAACCCCTGAAACTCTTACTCTGAGATAATCTTTAAACCTCAAGCCAAAAATATCCCCTGAAGTCATCTTAAAAATGAAGAATAGTTTAGCTTAGCTAGTAGAAGAAAAAAAGGGTCTGCCTTAAACATCATGCTCTTTTAAGGACTATCTACATAGAATCAAATTGACAACAGTAACTCAATAGATTAGATAGGGACCTAAGAAGACAGTGAGTTTATGTTAATGAGGGAGGAACAACTCAAAAAATTAGGGTGAAAGTGCTTATAAAACTCAAAGAATGTAATCAGTGTTACTAAACTGTGCATGTCGAAATTGTTGGGTTTGTGTATGTTTTGCTATGTTTATCCTTAACAACAAAAACATAATAGATAAGAGTTAGAGGGGGGAAAAAATTTAATGACAAATGTATTAGAATTGCCAGCAAAGTAAAGATTGTCCAGACTGGCATATAAATCTGTTTTTATTATCAAATTCCCAGGGTGAAATTCAAGTCCAAATATTAAATCCCCTTTCAACTTAAAGAACAAAGACAGTAATATCTAGAGAAATCAAAGCCAGAGATTGATTTTTTTCCCCTCAATTTCTTTATCTACTCAGTCTCTGCCAAAGGAGTTCTTGATACCCAGGTCGGAATGCTGTTTCTTTAGTAGTTATAGTCTTTCACTGGAGTAGATCCTTCAGGGCTTCAGAAATATATTACTTCAATGCTAAATCTCTCAGAAGCTTTTAAAGAGTCCGAAGGAACTCTGTCTCCTAAGGAATTAACCAATTCAAGGTAACCTGAGACTGAGTGGTAGGGGATGACTCTCAAACCTGTCCAACTCATAGTGACCCGTCCTTGGGTTTCCAAGGCGGTATCACTACAGAAGTAGATTGCCCAATCTTCCTTCCAAGGAGTGGCTGGTGGGTTTGAACTGCCAGCCTTCTTCTCAAATGCTTTAGGCACTACACCACCAGAGCTCCTTCTGTGGAAAAGTAGTTACTTATTTTCAAGGGAAGAACAAGCTCAGCACTTCCCAAGCTGAAAGAACTGAAGAAATTCAAGCCTCTAGGTGCAATATTGAAGGATTCTAGGAACAAAATATTGAACAATGCAGGAAGCATCAAAAGAAGATGGAAGGAGCACACAATCACTGTACCAGAAAGAATTGGTTGAGATTCAGGCATTTCAGGAGGTAGCATATGATCAAGAAGCAATGGTATTGAAGGAAGAAGTCCAAGCTGCATTGAAGGAATTGGTGAAAAACAAGACTCCAAGAATTGACAGAATACCCATTGAAATGTTTAAGTAAATAGATGCAGTGCTAGAGGAGATTACTTATTTATGCCATGAAATTTGGAAGATAGCTACCTAACCAACTGACTGGAAGAGATCAATATTTGCGTCCATTTCAAAGAAATGTGATCCAACGGAATTTGGGAATTATTGAACAATATCATTAATATCACACACAAATAAAAGTTTGCTGAAGCTAATTCAAAAACAGTTGTAGCAGTATATTGACAGAGAACTGCCAGAGAGTCAAGCTGGATTTAGAAGAGGATGTGGAATGGGGATATCATTGCTGATGTCAGATGGGTCTTGGGTGAAAGCAAAGAATACCAGAAAGACGATTACCTCTGTTTTATTGATTATGCAAAGTCACTCAACTATGTGGATCATAACAAAGAATAGGAATTCCAGAACATCTCATTTTTCTCATGAGGAACCTGCACATAGACCAAAACGCTGTTCAAATAGAAAAAGGGATACTGCTTGGTTTCAAGTCAGGAAGGGTGTGGCTCAGGGTTGTATCATTTCACCATAATTATTCTATCAATATGATGAGCAAATAATCTGAGAAGCTGGATTATATGAAGAAGAATGAAGACTCAGGATTGGAGGAAGACTCATTAACAACCTGCAATATGCAGATGACACAACCTTGTTTGATGAAAGTGAGGACTTGAAGCACTTAACTGATGAAGGTCTAATACTACAGTCTACAGTATGGATTATACCTCAAAGAAAACAACGAATCTTCACAACTGGACCAATAAGCAGCATCTTTATAAATGGAGAAAAGATTGAAGTTGTAAATTATTATATCTTACTTGGATCCACAATCAACACCCATGGATGCTGCAGTCAAGAAATCAGGCTTCATATTGCAATGGGAAAATGTGCTGGAAGTGACCTCTTTAAAGTGTTACAGAGCAACGATGTCACTTTGAAGACTGAGGTGCACCTAACCCAAGCCATGGTGTTTTCAATAGCCTCGTATACTTGTGAAAGCTGGACAATGAAAGATGACCAAAGAAGAGTTAATCCTTTTGAATTGTGATGTTGGTAAAGAATACTGAAAATACCATGAACTGCCAGAAGAATTAACAAATCTTTCCTGGAAAAGGTGCAGCCAGAATGCTCCTTAGAAATGAGAATGGGCAGACTTTGTCTCACAAACTTTGGTCGTGCTGTCAGAAGGCACCAATTCCTGGAGAAGAATATCATGCTTTGTAAAGTAGAGGGTCAGCAAAGTAGGGGAAGCCCTCAATGAAATGGATTGACACAGTAGCTGCAATGATGGGCTAAAGCATAGCAAGGATTGTGAGGATGGTGCAGTACTGGACAGGAGTTTCATTCTATTATACATAGCATCACTATGAATTGGAGCCAACTTGATGGCACCTAACAACAATTTTCAAGGCAAGCTGCTAGAATTCAGTTAGTGCTGAAACAAACAGAAACCTAAAAAACTCAAAACACAGTATATGAAAAAGGAGGGGACAAAATAAAACTATTAATGTGGAAGAAATAATATGGGGCATGTAAAGTTTCACACCTGTACTATGAAGTGCTGTAGGTGTGTAACTGAGTAATACTAACAAAGTAGATATTCATCAGTAATGATATAGATGTCAAAGGACTATCAAGGTAATTAGACACAATTTCTTTTCCAATGTGGCCCATCAGGTTCATCATCCCTGGACCATTTCCTCCTCAGACACCAAGAGATCTTCTCTATTACTTGTCACAATGATTCAGTAACAAACATCATTACCAGCCAGAGCACCTAAATGAGGTAGGATGTGATTTGCATGATATTACCCCATTTATTTAGACAAATGCTTAATGCTTGGCTCCTAATGGTAGCTAGCAAGACATTAGATGTTGGGTATCACGGAATCTCTGGCACAATGAATCACAGGTAAGCACTTTTATTCCTGTGGGTCCTATTGATTCCTTGGGTTAAACCTCAGTTTCTTCTTCTTTTTCTCCCTCTTCTACTTTTTATTGTGACTTCAATGAAGAATTTATAGAGTAAATCAGTTTTCCATTCAACAACCCATACTCATTTTTTTCATGTCATTAATTGCAATCCCCAAATGTAACATCACTCATCCCAATTCTTCTCTGTGTCTACCATTTCCATTCCTTCTTCTTTTCTATCCCTTCCTGCCTTCTTAACTTTGTCCTTGGGAAAATGCTGCCCTTTTGATCTTGAATGGTTGATTGTTCTCAGTAGTGCATACTTTCTTAGTCCTACTGATCACCCTATACACCTGTATAGTTGCCTGCAATTTGAGCCACCAAGGTGAGTTCAGTTCTAGTCTTTAAGGATCACTAAAAACCATAGTCCAAAGGGTTCCACCAATCTCTATCTGACCAGAGACTGTGGTCTTTTTTATGATTTTGAGTTTTTTTTCCACATTTTCTCCCACTTTATCCAGGACCTTCTGATGTGATCCCTTTCAGAGTGGTTGGTAGTGGAAGCTGGGCACTATCTACTTCTTCTGGTCTCAGGGTTATGGAGGCTAGAGTTCACATGGTCCACTAGTCCTTTGGACTAATTGTTTCCATAAATCTTTTAATTTCTTTACTGTTCTTTGCTCCAGACAGTGAGAGACCAGTAGCTGCACCTTAGATGGCCACTCACAAGCTTTTAAGACCCTGTCACTACTCAACCAAAGTAGGATATAGAACATTTACTTTATGGCCTATACTGTACCAGTTGCTCTTGATGTCCCCCAAAACTATGGTCCTAAGACCTCAGACCCAAATAACTCATCCCTTAAGGTATTTTGTTGTGGCTGAGAAATTCTCATAACTTTGCCCCCTATATTCTCTACTGTACTCATGGATATATTTGCAGCTTATATGAATACATATTTAGAAATATCCTCTGTCAAACCTATATATTTTCATGGATGTAATCCCATTTGCCTTCCCACACCTGTTCAGCTTGCCTGTCTATCTATGTATACACTTGTAGATTATCATTATTATTCTTATTGTAGGATTATATATGTAACATTACTTATGTCTGTTGCCTTTAAACCTTGTTCTCCTCCCAGTATCTACATCAGTTCCTTCTTGGGCAAGTCTCAGAGTTCTTTGGTGTACAGAGCACTCATATCTTATCCAGACTCTGATGTCAGCCCCAACATATCCACTGGACTCACATTGTTATTACTCTTTTTAGCCCTTTGTGAGTCGCCAAGAAGATGAGTCCAAGACACAATTTCCAGAAGGAACACCCTAAAGTGAAGATGATGAAATGGTCTACTACCCAAACACTGCCTTGACCTTATCAGGAAATCATACCCTAGAGGGAATCCAGAGCTACAAGGAATGGCAGTAATAGGGTAAGTAATCCTAAAAAGAAGATGGACAATATAAGGATGTGTGAAAAAGAGGAGTGTCCAACCAGAGGTAGATGAATGGCAGGAGACCATCACCAAAGAAAAGAAAGAGAGGGAGAAGAAAAGAGTGGGGAAAGAAACTAACAGATGAGATAGAGTGAGAGTGTTTATAGAAGAGAATGGAAGAAGAGAAAATGAAGAGGAATGTTACCAGCAGTCCTGAAAGTTAAGGAATATCCTAATCATCTATAAGTCTCTGATGGTGAAAGTGATCTGATACATCCTACCTAAAATACAAGATGAGAAGTAAAATGGGGATTTAACAGGAACATATGGAGGACTTCCTAAAAGTTATTATAGTGAGATAAAAGCATGAGGAAAATTCTGAATGCTCATTTTCTGAAAATGAAAAAATAATAAGATTTATACCTGGTGGCAAAGATTTATACCTTTGCCTCTATGTATAAATAAAGTTCTCTGGAGGGCCATTCCAGAAAGGTTGGCTTTTTGTTCATAGCTTCCCTTTTCTCATAGGCATAGTCATATCCTTTCTACCTATGGTCTACCAAAAAATTCACTGCCATGGAGTTGATTCCTACTCATAGTGACCCCCACTGGGTTTCTGAGGCAGTAAATCTTTATAGAAGTAGATCACTCCATCTCCCTTCCCTGGAGCAGCTGGTGGAACTTGCCAGCCTTCTGGTTAGCAGTCAAATGCCTTAGGCACTGTACTAAATTTTGACACCTTTAGGAAAGCTGTCTCCTGTTGGGAAAGAATTGCTAGAGCTCACAATCAGTCCCCACTGCCAGCCAGCACAGCATGGGCAGTTGATATAGCTAGCAGCAGCAACAGCCAGAAGAGTGAGTGTGCCAAGAGGTGGATGACAAGCTTCAATACATATGATTGTCTCCAGAGATATGCAAATCATTGCCACTTTAGGGAAAATCCTGAGAGAATATTTTTATTTTCCCTGAAACTTGAACCCATTCATCATTTTACATTGGTACACAAAGACGGACCATTTTTTTCTTCTAGAAAAATAACACCTTCAAATATCTCTTGAGTGCTTCCTGAATGATCTTCTGTAAGTTCATAGCCACTATCCCCTCCCCTCAAACACACCAGTCCTCAATATCTTAAACCTTTCCTTATTTGGCATGAGTCACAGCCCAAGTATAGTATCTTAATGTTTCACCACTGAATGCATTACAGTTAGAGGCTAATCCTTCAGTATTGAAGTCCCAGGGCAGATGCAGAACTTCACTTCAGACCTCATCAAACCAGTCATGTAGAACCACCATGCCCCAATTCTTGGTATTATAGTTCTATGTAGATAGTCCATAGTAATACTGGAGTTTTTACTACCCTATAACACTGCTAACTTACCTAAGATTTACAAAAGTTCTGAAACTTTTGTTACCACGCATTCATCCTTCTCTTTTATAGCTGGGTTTCTGGACCCAAGTGAGTACTTTCCATTATCCTTTAGCTATCCCTCCTGTGCTTTTCCTTCTCCCTTTCTTCAGCAGGCCTCTGATGATGGACCTTAGGAATGGCAGCACAGTGACAGACTTTATCATTGTGGGCTTTGAACAGAGCTCTCCTTCCACTAGGGCATTGCTCTTTGCCCTCTTCCTAGTCCTCTACAGCCTGGCCATGGCCATGAATGGCCTCATCATCTTCATCACCTGGACAGACCCCAGGCTCAACAGCCCCATGTACTTCTTCCTTGGACACTTGTCCTTCCTGGATGTCTGTTTCATCACCACCACCACCCCACAGATGTTGATTCACCTCCTGATCAAGAACCACACTGTCTCCTTTGCCTCTTGCATGACCCAGATGTACCTAGTCTTCTCTGCAGGTGTGGCTGAGTGCATCCTCTTGGCTTTTATGGCCTATGACCGTTATGTTGCTATCTGCCACCCACTTAGCTATGCCCAGATCATGAGCAAACAGGTGTGTGTAAGACTGGTGAGTACTGCCTGGTCCTTTGGATTGATCAATGGCATCTTTCTTGAATATATGTCTATCCGGAATCCCTTCTGCAGAGACAACCATATAGAAAACTACTTCTGCGAGGCCCCCATAGTGATCGCTCTCACCTGTGGGGACCCCCAGTTCAGCATGAAGGTTATCTTTGCCGATGCCGTTGTGGTGCTGCTCAGCCCCATGGTGCTCATTGTCATCTCCTATGCCCGCATCCTGGCCTCCATCCTTGGCAGAGCCTCCTCCTCAGGTCGGGGAAAGACCTTCTCTACTTGTGCCTCCCACCTGACTGTAGTCATCTTCTTCTATACCTCAGCCATGTTCTCTTACATGAACCCCCGCAGCACACATGGGCCTGACAAGGACAAGCCATTCTCCCTCCTCTACACCGTCATCACCCCCATGTGCAACCCCATTATCTACAGTTTCCGCAACAAGGAAATGAAGGGGGCCATGGTGAGAGCCCTGGGGAGGACCAGCCTGGCCCAGGCAGAGTCTGTCTAGCAAGAAGTGCCCTGTAGGGTAACTCCTCCCTTAAGATGTGACCAGCTCTGACAGATGGTTAACTCTCCAGTGTGTAAAAGCTCCAAGCAAGAGTATCCATGCCTTCCTTTGTTCAAATATCAGATATCCAAGTGCCTTTTGATGTCTAAAGCTGATCTTTCTGACTTCAAGCATTGATTGAGCTTTCCAAATGTCTGTTAATAATTCATTTTCATAACTAGAGTGACATGTGTAATGAAATAGGGAACTTTACTCCAAAATTTGGACAAAGGAAGGCTGCTTCTCAAGAAAGGCCATTGAAAAATGATGACCAAACTATATTTCTAGACAACTACTTTCCAGGATTAAATTCTGTTAGTGAGAGCTCTGTATTGGGGAAAAGAGCAGATTGAGAGCCACAAGGGAAACAAAGAGCTACATAGAAGTCAGCAAAAGACTAGTAGGATAGAGAACTGTACTGTGAGGTATGGGATATCATTCTTTTATGGTACACCCAAATTTTCTAAAAAGGTTCCCAAAACCAGCAAGGGGAGGAATCATATGCCAAATATGTATAGATTAATGGGGAGGATGGAGGACAGAAGAAAGCATGAGGGGAGCACTAACATCTCAGTGTTGTAAATTGGAGGTGGGAGTTATAAGTAAATTTCCCAGGGTAAAGGAAGCTTTAAGTGATATCTGCATTGTACAGTTATTTGCATCCACTTGAATATTTTATCACTAACCTAGATGTGTGTTGTACAGTTTAAATATATCATACATGTACATGAAGATTCCTTCCTGTCTCTTGTTTTACTTATAATACACTCATATTCCCTAAGACTCTCTGCTTACATCCCTAACTCTCTCTCCTACCTCTCTTCCTTTACTTATCATCTAGAGCAGTGATACTCAACAGGGGATGACTTTGCCTGCAAGGGTTTTTGGCAAAGTCTGAAGAAATTTTTGATTGTCACATTTTAGGAAATGAGTAAGCTACTACTGGCTTTTAGTGGGTAGAGGCCAGGGATGCAGCTACAATGCACAAGACATTCCCCCACAACAAAGAATTATTTGACCCAAAATGTCAGTAATACAGAGATTGAGAACCTCTAATCTAGAGAAAGAAGGGCAGAAACAGGAAAATGACAAGAGGTATTAATATGGTAAGGGAAGAGGCAGAAGGAAACAGGGAAAATAGATGCTGAATTCCATCTGAAAAGCCACATCTTCTGATTACCTATGGACAGGATTTCTGCTGGCACTGCAATGACAAGCAACCTTCTGTTTAAGTAGCTTTGATAAAACTTTCTCTAAAGTTTGTGTGTTTGTCTCTGTCTGACCCTACACCTACAATTAATAGAACTTTTCCTGTCCAACCATGTCTTTCCCTCTGCCAGTAGCATGGACTCCTACTTACTTTCTGCCCTTTACTTCTGTTAGTTCAGACAAAACCTTATCTACTCAGTGGTCATCTCTTCCTTGTCCCACCAATTTGACATTCCAGTCTGGCTCAGTCCCACCCCTCTCCACCGCTACTCCTCCAAATGCCATTCTGTGTGACATGTAGAAACCCTATGTCCCCTAGGCTAATGCTCCCTAGAATTTCAAGATTTTTTTTTGTCATTCATTTTACCAATCTCCTTTCTTTTTCCAATGCCTAACTTTTTTCCAGAAAAAGTTAACTTTAGTTATCCTCTCATAAATATATGAATAATTTTAATAGAATAATGACCTATAAAACAAGAGTAAAATATATTACAGGTTTTAACATATACATACAATCAAAATGTATAATAGTATTAAATTGATCTCTCTCACTGCCTTGGAGTCAGATCTGACTCATAGCAACCCCTCCTTGGGTTTCCCAGGCAGTATCACTATGGAAGTAGATTGCCCAAAGTTAGAATAGTCTAATATCAAATCATTGTCCAGGAAAATGTAAAAGTACTGATTTATATTAAACTCTGATAAGTCATGATTTCCTGGTATAATTCTAGGGTATGCTCTAAATTAATTGTAAATGATTATAACTGGCAAGATAATGGAGGGGACATAGAAAATGGAATAATACTAAACATTCCATAGAGAAAAGGCACATAGAACATGAAGGACAGTTAGAAAACAAATTGCAGGTTGGAAGATTTAAAGTAAAACACACTAGTCATTGCAAGGAATGCAAATGTACTTACTCTTCTTGGGTGTTCTCTCATAGAGACCTCCTGTGACAGAGTAGAAGTGTCCCATAGGGTTCTCTAGACTGTTATCTTTATGGAAGCAGTTCACCAGGTCTTTCTCCCTAGGAGCTGCTGGGTGGGTTCAAACTGCCAACCTTTCAGTTAGCAGTCAAACAGTTAACCTTTGTTCCAGCAACAATCCTTAAAAATGTATGGGCTCCAGTTAAAAGATAACAGTGACAACAATTACATGTTGTTTGTAAGCAGGGATAGGACTAGACAATCAAGGCACCTTGGGTGTGAAATTTAAGGAGATGCTCACTCTCAGGTTAATACAACTGCCAACCCTGAATCTGGCCTACTTACATAAGAGACGCATATAAAATATAAGAATGCAAAATGGTTCCAAGTAAAAGCATGGGAAAATATACCATGCAAACACTAACCAAAAGAAAGTTAATGTGACTAGATTAATACTAGACAAAGCAAGTTTTTAGATAAAAAATATCACTAAAGATAGAGATGGGAGCTCTGGCAGCACAGTGCCTAAGAGTGTTCAAACCCACCAGCAACTCTTCGGAAAGAAGATGGGGCATCTACTTCCGTAGTGATACTGCCTCGGAAACCCAAGGAGGGGTCGCTATGAGTCGGGTCCAACTCGAGGGCACATAACAACAACAACAAAGATAGAGATACACTGCATAATGATAATAATAATAATAATAAAAGGTCAGTGCAAATGGAAGATACAGCAATCAAAAAATGTATTTGCACCAATGATAGGACTCAAAACTATGCAGATAAAAATTTAACAGAAGAATAGAGAAATCCATAATGATAGTGGGACATGATAGCATACTTTTCTCAGTACATAATAGAACAAGCAAAGAATCATTAAGGATATAGATTATTTGAACAAAATTATTAGCAAAATTGACTTAAATATATAGAACTCTGTGTCTAACAAATAGAGTTACATATTCTATTCCAGGACTTGCAGAGCATTTACAAGAGTAAGACTATGTGTGGAGTCATAAACCAAGTCTCAACACATTTTAAGATACTGGAATAATACAGATTAAACTTTCTGACCTTGTTAGAATTAAGCTAGAAAACAATAAAGAATCAATCATCTTAACACTAGAAAATCTCCAAATGTTTGGAAATTAAGAAATGCACTTTTGATGTAGCAGAAATCACAATGGAAATTTTAAAATAATTTCAACAGAATGATAGTGAGAAATAGGACATCATGAAATCCTTGGTATGCAGTTAAGAATGTTCTTAGAAGAGTTCCGGCAAGATGGCGGACTAGGCAGAAGGAACTGCACAGACCCT
>NW_006921632.1:5068673-5076693 GCF_000298275.1 Orycteropus afer afer
AAGGAACTCTTTCAAGTGCTGAGGACCAAGGATGTCTCCTTGAGGACTAAGGTGTGCCTGACACAAGCCATGATATTTCCAGTCACCTCGTGTGCATGTGAGAGCTGGACAATGAGTAAGGAAGACTGAAGAAGGGTTGATGTTTTGAGTTGTGGTGCTGGCAAAGAATGCTGAAAGTATCAAGGACTACCAAAAGAACTAACAGAGGGCTTTGCAATAAATAATTTTCTCTTCTCTCCATCTTGGTGTGTAAACTGTTTTGGCCTGACTGCGCACCGGGCGTTTGGACCGATAACAATTTAGCACCCCAGATGGGACCGAGGGTCTCTGGCCCTCTGCCCAGAGCACAAGAACCCTCAGATGGTGGAAGTGGAACGGACTCCTGACAGACCTTGTGTGCACACAGACACTGCTTTGTCTGAAGGTACGGGAGGGGTGCTGGATCTGCGGCTGTCTGCAGCATCCTCAGCCTCTAAGCGCTTTCGAGAGAAGAGAAAATTATTCTGGGTTTAAAGACGTCTATTGGTGAGTATAGATTAAATTCTGGCCTGGGTTCTAGTTGCTCAGGAAGTTTAAATTTTGCCTAATGAGCCTAATTAAGATACTCCACAACTAAAGCACTCTTAAGAATCTATACTCTGGTCTGGTTGGCTTCTAGCTCATAGGAAGGTTGAATTTTGGTTGATAACCTTCATAAGACACCTTCATGGCTGAAGCACTTTTCAACTGGCTTTAAGCTCTTAGGGAGGCTGAATTTTGGTTGGTAACCTCAATAAGACACCTTCATGGCTGAAGCACTCTTTGGTCCTTAAGGGTAACCTGAAATTAAGAGCACCTCCATAGCTAAAGCATCATCATTCTGATCAGATCTGGTTTTGGTTTGGTTTGAGGGTGGGTTTACTGTAGCCCACGTGTTTCTTGGGGATCCTTTACCTTAATCTGTTGTGTGTGGATGAGAGTGTGGGTACGTGGCGACCCAGGTGTCTTTTAGTCTGGTCTGGTTTGGGTTTGGTTTGTGTGTGGGTAAATAATATAATTTTAAGTGGTGACCCAGGTGTCTTTTAATCAAAATCTACCCGCAACTCACATATTTCTTAGGAATACTTTGCTTTGAAGTCTGGTGTGGCTCTGCTTGATTTGTTTGTGTGAGAAAGAGAGTGTGTGTGTGCATGGTACCGGTGCAACAGTTTCAAGTGGATGTAAGTGTGACTGGAAATTTGGTAACCAAGGTTCTGGACCAGAATGGAGGCCCTTGGCTGCGTTCTGAAAAACTGGGCTCATTTTGACCTTGAGCCTATAAAGAGAAAAACTGGTATTTTTCTGTAACACTGTCTGACCACAGTATTGGTGAGTCTGGGGATAGATTGTCAGAAAGTAAAAGTCTAAACTATGATATTATCCAGTTAAATATCAAAAGTGGGAAGAACTGTTTGATCTAGAGTTATTCTTAGCTTTGTTTCAAAACAAGGGTTTACAGAAACAGTGTGGGGTGGTGGTAGGACCTAAAGGGAAAGCGGGTTTTAAAGATGTCCTTCAGGACTCTGAAGACCCTTACCCTGACTCCATTCCTTCCTATCTGCTCCTCCTGTATACCTCCTGGAGTCAGAAAACAATTTATCTATGACTCTACCACCTAAGCCTAAAGGAATTTTGAATTCTGAATCCCCTAAATTCCGGTGGTGTTATAGCCCCCAGAAGTCACTCAGAAAATGGGTACCCCTCAGGAAATGGTCTCCTCAGTACACACTCAGAGTGGTGTAAAATTTCGCCAGGGGTCTAGGCCAGATTCATCAGGGCAATACCCATTACAGCAGGTTCCAGCCAGTTTAGATCATAAAGGAAATCCCGGAGGTTTCATTTGGACTCATATGCTATTCACCATGGCTGATTTACATTAATATATTATTAACTACCACATCCCTGAAGAGAGGCGAATAGTATTAGAGAACGCTAGAGCAAAAGACGACAGACTTCACAACCTCCAGCCTGAAAACCTAGTCAGGGGCCACAGACATCAGGCAGTGCCAGGAACAGATCCAGAGTGTGATCCTAATGACCCAGGGGACAGAGCAAGATTGACTCAGATGAAGGAGTGCATTGTCATAGGGCTCCAGAAAGGGAACCCCAAAGCAGATTCAAAAGTTCAAGAAGTACAAGGCCTCAAGGAAAATCCTTCTGCTTTCCTCAAATGGGTGTATAAAACTTACCATCAGAGTACTGAAACCGACCCAGATGCCAAAATTAGAAGGGGGACTGGGTATGAATACTTCCTAACTTGTAGAGGCTGCCTTTAAAGTCTACAATAACCGGGACAAGGAGCTGGAGAATCAGGAGCAAGGAGACATGAAGCAACAAACTGCCTCGCTGGCTGCTGCCCTGGGAGACCTGACACAAAGTTGATCCTACCGGGTAAGTCCCCATGGGCCCCCAACAGATAGAAAGAGAGTGAATCAAGCTTCTGCTCCAGGAAGCCAACCAACAAAGTTGGGGCCTCAACAGTGTGCTTACTGCAAGAAGGATGGGCACTGGAAGAGGGAATGCCCAGAATGAGCCCTCCAAAACCAACCAAAGGGGGCCCAGCAGAGAGTAAGCACAACTAACAGTAATCAAGAATGATGGGGCCCAGGGGCTCCGTTACAGACTGGGAAAATTCTTATCTCCTACAAGAAGCCTGGGTGGCAATAACTGGAAAATAGACCATTGAATCTCTATTGGACACAGGGGCAACCTCAGTCCTAAACATCTCCAAGGCCCCTCTGTCCCAGAAGACTATGAGCATTACTGGAGGTTCAGTAATGTAAAAATCTTCTTCAACCTCTTGAATGCCAGGTTGGGAGCACTGTATTAACTGGAAAAATTTTATACATGCCTGAATGCCCTGTTCCTCTATTGGAATAAGACTTAATAACCAAGTTAAATACTCAGGTTACTTTCTCAGCTAACAAGCTCCAGGTGGATATTAATCCCGACCAGGCAACCTCCTGCAATTACCTGCCACTATGAACTACAGAAGCAACAGACAGGACAAAACTATCACTGCAACCAGCACTTGTTATGGGAAAAGGTGTCCTGTATACTTGGCTGAGTAAACTTATTGCAGGACTGAATCTGTACAAAATCATCCAAAAGGTTATGCAAGGCTGCTTGACCTATACCAGAAACAATCCAAAGCGCAGCCCACCTCCAGTGGTAAGAAGAATTCAAACAAGAGGACTGAACCTACAAGGACTGGCAGGTGAAATTTATAACTCCAGTTTAGTTTCCTATCCCCACTTTAGTTTGCTAGTGTCAGTTCAAAGTAATTATGAGGGAACAATTGCATCTCAAATAGTCCAACAAGTAACAGGACGAGCCTATTGACAGGAAAAACTGAGAAGGTGAAGCATACTTTTAAGAAGACGCTAGCTAAGATGTGCCGAGAGACCAGCTTATCTTAGATAAAACTCCTTGACCTGTTGCAGATCTGGACTACCCCAGAAGCAGGCTTAAATTAAGCCCATATGAAATATTATATGGGAGACCATTTTCTAGAGTGCGGCATCCTTGTTATGCAGGAAGGGAGACCTTAAATTGTTAAAGAATTGGACATTTTAAAACACGTACAAACTTTGTCTTCAACATTAAAAATTATTAACCAGTTTGCTTCCAGCAGGTTGTTGTATCCTACAGATACTCTGCTTCATAGCTTCTGCCCAGGCGATTGGGTCCTATTAAAGGAGTGGAACGACCGGACTCCCCAGAGCCAACTCCAGGCCAAATGGACTGGACCTTATGAGGTATTGCTGACAACACATTCCTCAGCCAAACTGAAGGGAGTCTGTCCTTGGATACATCACACCCGATGGAGGATAACACCAAACTGCACTGAGAACTCTCCTCAACCTATAACTGAGTTTTACTCTACAGGGAACAGCCTTGGGGAACAGGGAGACTCAAGAGAACCTGGGCAACTGAATATTAAGTATCCCCAACAACCTGGAGTGAAACACCTGTGAGCCCATCGAGGATCTTAAGATTTTATTTAAAAGGAAACCTATTCTGGGTTAAGACATAAATGTAATTCTAATCAACTCCATGATTGTCTTATCCCAAACACCTTCTAAAGGAGGAAAGTAGTCTAACACCCTTATAAAACTCCAACAAATCCTACTAGACCACACTCCTGGGCTGATTATTATTGAGTGTGCATACTCTCCTTGACACAAAGGGGTATGTATATATGACAGGATTTAACCCCACCTTTGGGATAGACTTTTCTGGGCTCACCTCTTGGTTACCCAATTTAGGGTGGTTGAAATCCTTATGTATTACAATACTCCTCTTATTAACAAAACGCTCTTTACTTGCTGTTGTATTCAATGTCTACCAAGGTACCTACCTGTCTTCAAACCTCCAGAATTACAAGCTACTCTACAGGTACCCCTAGTCTCTTCTCCCCCGGACTATGGCCAGAAGATTCCATGAACTGTCCAAACTACTAGAAGCTTACTGACCAGGGATTGAGTTCCACCATCTCGCACCCAGTCAGCAGGAAGCAGCTAGGATGAGTCATCGCCCCATTTCCCAAAATTGTGGAACAGTAACCATTCTAAGGGGGAATTAGAAAACTGAGTAAAATGTTCCCCAAGAATGTGGAACAGTATCTATTCTAAGGGGGAATTGAAAGCCAGTGCTATTTCCCCCACCCTGGCACCTGGATGGGAATAGATAGGTAGACTGGATTACCCCCAACTATTTCCCCCATCCTGATTAACAGAGATAATTAGATAAGACCCCACAGGGGAATAAGTAAACTGGATTACCCCCAAGTATTTTCCCACCCTGGGCAGATGAGTATTCAGTTCCTTAAAGAACTGAGTGGAAAACATTCCTTCCTGCAGATGATAGACTTGCTAAAAGTATTTTAGAAATAACTCTTAATTAACTAATTATTAGTTAATTAATATTTAATTAACTAATAATTAACTCTGGCCACAGACAATAGAAATGCTTTAGAAACAACTTGTAAATGAACTCTGGGCCCCTCTCCCCTC
This sequence comes from Orycteropus afer afer, assembly GCF_000298275.1. NCBI lineage: Eukaryota > Metazoa > Chordata > Mammalia > Tubulidentata > Orycteropodidae > Orycteropus > Orycteropus afer. Next base: position 5,073,707 of record NW_006921632.1, read on the forward strand.
TGCCCAAGCCCCTATCAGCTGATAACAAGAAACTAGTGACTCATCCAGTCACCCATTTCACTGTTCACGCCCCAAATTCCTCAACCTTTTGTGAATATGCACAACCCCCTCTCCTGAAACCTACAAAAACTGTGTTTTGATGGCATCTCAGGGAGTTAGATCTGGGTACAGACTACCCCTAACTCTCCTCCCCCCCAAAAAAAAAGAACTAACAGATCTGTCCTAAAGTGCAGCCGAGATGCTCCTTGGAAGCGAGGATGGCCAGACTTTGTCTCACCTACTTTGGTCATGTTGTCAGAGGGGACCATTCCCTGGAGAAGAATGTCATGCTTGGTAAGGTGGAGGGTCGACAAAGGAGGGGAAGTCCTTTTCGACGAGATGGATTGACACGGTGGCTGTGACAATGGGCTCAAGTATCGCAAAGATCATGGAGCTGGCGCGGGATCGGGCGGTGTTTCGTTCTGCTGTGCATGGGGTCACTATGAGTCGGAAATGACTTGACGGCACCTAACAACAACAAAGTAGCTGCTCTGGGTGTGTGATCTGCTTCCTGTGTATAAGAAACAGCTCTGGGAATGGTCTCTAGCTTATGGCACCCTTGAACCCTGCATGTAGCCAAATTGTTTAGCAGCCTGCCATGCTCTGCCAACCTTGGGTCTTCCAGTGGACTTGAATTAATGGCCTGCCATGTGGTTTGGTAACATCGGGACTGTGCCTTTTTACTTGTCAACCTTGGGTTTGTCAGTCTCAGCACCCAGTAGCTGTCTGAGTGAAGAAAAGCCTCTAGCTTCAGTGGGCCAGGAGCAGGAGACAGACTGAAGCCCAAGGTTGAGGGGCTTTCACCCAACCCCTAGAACCTGGCACTTTGAACTTGGACTTAGAGCCTCCAAACTGTAAGAGAATAAACTCCTATTTGTTAAAGCCATCCCATTTGTGGTATATTCTTGTCAGAGCGGTACTAGGTAACCAAAAAAAACTTCCATAGAGATACCACCTCAAAAACTCAAGGAGGGGTCACTGTGAGTCGAATCGACTCGACAGCAGTGAGTTTGGCTTGTTTGGAGATATATATATATATGTACATATGCATGTGTGTGTGTGTATAAAGTATGCACATTCACTTTGAATAACAATTTGACTTTCTAAATTGAATTTAAGGAGCCCTGGTGTCACAGTGGTTAATCACTTGGCTGCTAACCAAAAGGTCAGTTTAGACATAAACTATGATCCAGCAATTCTACTCCTGCTATTTACCCAACAGAAATGAAAATAAACAAACTAGAAGAACATAAACACAATAACATGGATGAAGCTCACAAACGTGAATAAAACCAGATGTAAAAATGAACATTTTATAAATCCATCCTGATAAACTTCAAAATGAAGGAAAACTAAACTGTAAGTGTTAGAATTTAGGATAGTGATTACCTTTGGGGAGATGAAAAACAATACTATTGATTAGGCAATGACTGTGGCTTCTGAATGCTGGCACTATTTGGAGTGGAAGGGCTGCATAGATGTTTGTGTTATGATAATTCATTGAACTGTATATTTGTGGTTTTGCACTTTTCTGTATACATGCTTTGTTTTTTTTTTTTTTTTTTTTTTAAGTGCTATGACAACAGAATTATTTTGAATTCCTTGTCAGGTAGTTCCAGTGCTATTTCTTCCTCAGGGAATTTTCTGGCTGTGTATTTTGGTCCCTCATTTGTACTACTTTATCTTGCTTATTTGTGTGAATTGGGATTGTCAGTTGTCTTTGAGACATTGGGATGCCATTTTATTTGTATTTAATTGCTGATTGTAGGTTGGTATAATTCCCCCAGGTTTTTTTCTGTTTGTTTTTGCTCATTTTGTTTTGATATATCTGAGCAAACAGGGCTGGTGTGCTACTCGCTCACTGGTGTAGTAGTTGTGCGTCAATTTGGCTAGGCTGTGATTTTGAGTGGCTTGGCAGCTGGATGTAGTTATTCGCCATGATGAGATTAGATGTGGTGTAAGCACCTCCAGGGAGGAATCTGCTGTGGGCAGCTAATTAATTCCTTCAGAATACAGCCTGCTTCTAGTATATACGGAGAAGTTTTAGGAAAGATTCCTAGCTTTTTGCTCATTTTGGATCCTGCATTTGGCCTGTCATTCATCTCCAGTTCTTGGACTTATACCAGTGGCCTGCCATGTTGCCTGCTGATGTTGGGATTGTTGCCTGCACAGCCCGTGAGCCAACAATCTGCCATTTTACCTGCTGATCTTGGATTCATCAGCGTCAGCAGCTAGCAGCCTGCTGTACTGCCTGGCAATCTTGAGTTCATCAACCCTTGCAGCTGTATAAGTCAGGAGAAGCCTCCAGCTTGCTCCAGTGGGCCTGGAAGGCAGAGCTGAAGCCCAAGGTCAAGGGACCTCCACTCAGGATGCAGAAAGAGAAAGTCTTCACCTAGAGCTGGCACGTTGAATTCAGACTTCAAATCTCCTAAACTGTAAGAGAATTAATTTATGTTTATTAAAGCCACCCACTTGTGGTGTTTCTGTTATGGCAGCACTGGAGAATGAGAACAGCTAGTTTGGCAACACTTAAGTCCTCACTACCTGTCTCCTAGTGAGTGTGGTACAAGGTGAGAATGTGAATACAGTTTTCTGTTCACTGTTCGTGTAGAGCAGTTGCAGGCAGGTTGAGCTGGCATGGACTGCTATCTATTGTTGATCAGTTGGTGCAGAAGCAGGTACTGGCCCTCATCCAGTGAGTGGGGCTACAGAAACTGAGAATATTGTTGGGTCATGTGGGCATAGTTGCTGTCTCTCACAAGATGGGAGAAAAATAAAATAAAAACAAGAGAACAGAAAATATAAACAGCACAAACAACAACCAGGTAAATAAAGAAAATTATAAGAAAGAAAAAAACAAGAGGACAAAGAAAAAAATCTGAGGAGGAAAAAAAAAAAGAAAAGAGCAAAATAAATAGTGAAGAAAAAGAATTTGCAAAAGGTGAAAC
>NW_006921632.1:5082568-5088042 GCF_000298275.1 Orycteropus afer afer
GGCACTTAACAACAACAACCATATACAGAATGAGTCAGGACACAGCATCATAAACTTCAACTTTATAAGAGTCTAAGCATTCCAGGAGTAGAAAGATGTGTTGCAGAGGATAAAGGGGATAACAGAATCACAAAGTCTTTGTGTTATGCAGAAGCTAAATGACAGATAATTCAGTCCTGGGCAGGATTTTGATAGAGCAGTTGATGAATCCAGGTAAAATAAAATTGCAGTTTTGAAGAACAGAGTTGAGAATTAACAAGCAAAAGATGGAGGTTAAGTTATCAAACATGTACACTCCATCAGGGAGAGCTTTTGTCTGTTTACCACCCTATCACCAGCACTTAATATGATACCTGCCACAGGGTGGATGTTCAGCCAGTATTTATTGTTGTGTTGAACATACAATGATGATATGAAAAAAATATTGGAGATACAGGAAGTGGTGATTATGTCAGCAGAAACTCTAATTAGAAAATTAATTCAAAATAAAATTGGGAAATAAGAGAATAAGAGGAAAAACATTCCCAGATTTAAAGTTGAAGGCACAGGGATTATGATACCTGTCAGAGCCCCTTATCTACCAAGTCATCTGGTAAAAGTGATAGAACTTTCCTGGAAAAACGTGGGACTAATCCAGACCTTCCAGGGTCACTTGCCATGGACATGGCCTCCCAAAGGAGCCTTGGAATGGACTGATACAAGACTACCTCCAGGGATCCAGTTAGAGGGGTCAGGCTTCAAGAACAGATTGTTGGCCTTATTACAGTTGGCTCCCAACAGTAACCAGTTAGAAGCTCATGCCTGCCTGAGTGTGTGTGTGTGTGTGTGTAAGTGACAGGTATAGAGAAGGAGGGTGGAGGTGGAATGAAACCAAATTCCCAGTCCTATAAAGGAACAGCTGGTTTGCAGCAAAGCTCACTGCACTCTTACTCTGTGTCTGTGAATCCCTCTCTCTGAGCCAAAGATCAGCACAGCCAATGTCCTCACCAGCATGTGTTGAAGCCCATGGAGAAGGTAAGTGATTGTGTACACTTATCTTATGATAGAATCTGGGCCTCCCTCGGTTGGCATCCATCAGAGATGAACATTCTCCGGCTCCCTCAGTGGCCACCTGTCTTCAGAATACATGGCAGCCATAGAAGAGAAGTCACAGACCTTGACTCTGTTTCTTAACTCTAACCTCTCCCTTATTCTGTGTTCCGTTCCATGTTTCCATCAGACCCTTTCAGCCTGTTCATCTGCACCCCCTGTCCCTGGCTAAGGAGGAGATGGCTTGAACGTGACTGAGAGGGCCAGTCTGGCTTGCAGAGACCTGTCTCCAAGGGCTGGGAAGGGGTGGACAACCTAGAAAGTCAACTCTCATTCATAGAGCTTGGAGGAATTCCATCCAAGTACCTGGTTCTTTTGTTCTCATTCTGCATCACCAGGAAAGCACAGCTGGCATCCCTGATCAGTCTCTAAGTGTCTTTCCATGTTTGGCTTTCTTGTCCTCATTTTTTCTTTCTTTGTCTCTATTTTATGTAAATGATGGTGTGTCTCTTGATGTACTTCTCTATTCCTCTCCCCTACAAGCCCACCTCTTCATCCTTTTTCACATATAAACCTATTTTATCATATTTTCATACTTCTTTCTGTCTCCCTCAGTTTGTTGTTGTTATGTGCCGTCAGTCGGACCTGACTCATAGTGACCCCTCCTTGGGTTTCCGAGGCAGTATCACTACGGGAGTAGATTGCCCTATCTTCCTAACGAGGAGTGGCTGGTGAGTTTGAACCACCAGCCTTCTGGTTAGCAGTCAAGTGCCTTAGCCACCTCTCTTAATTCTTCCCTTGATATTAACATTTTTCCTTTTATGTGTGTGTGTGTGGGGGATGTCTTTCTGGTATTTCTATTATTATATTCTCTTTTCTTTCTATTTTGAATCTTTATGTTTGTGTTCTTTGGTATTTTTTATTCGTCTACCTTTTCCTTTCTTAATACTTAGCGAAAGGATGGCTGAGAAGTGACTCAAGGGTGGTCCCCTCTTAGAGAATGCAATATAAAGCAGGAGATCCACATTGTTCACAGTGTTTCTGGGAGCTAGATTAAGAGAAAAGGGAACTTAAGTGTATCAGGAAAATATGAAGTCAGATGTAAAGAACTTCCTGACAGTGAGAAGCAGGAAACATTACAATGGATTATGAGCCTCTCCTCTCTCCAGGTTTCTGCAAGGGCAGTTTGGCTTACAGGTGGGAAGCTGGCCAAGTCTCTTCAGTATTCCTTCCACATATGAAGTGAAACTATAGATATAGGGTTAGGAAACAGAGATCAGAGCTAATGTTTATTTGTAGTCTAATCTGTGCCACCTACTAACCATATATTATTTCAGTGCATCCTCATTTTGTAGGAGAAAGACCTGAGACAGCTAGGCAACTTCACGTCATAGTAAATGGCACTGCTGAGGTTGGATTTTGGGTGAGCCCAACTCCAAAGCTTCTGTATTTTACCCAGTGCCTCATTGTTTCGTTGAAAAGTGATGAGATTAGATTTCAGGTTTGGTTTTTGAGTCTCATAAATAATTCACTCTTCACCTCTCAAAATCTATTTTTTAACCCAAAACTCTCTTCTTTCTCAGCTTTCTCCTCTCTCTTTCACTCTTTCCATTCTCCTCTCAGCTATTTAAAGTATGTTCACATTTTTTGAGGCATTTTAAGTAGCAAAACAGGTCACATTAACCAATGCTGTAGAGGACCTGGAGTATCATCCCACCTACTGATCTTCAGTCAGTTTCCTTGATTACTTACGTTCTTCCGCCCAATTCTTATTTAGTCATCTTTGAACATACACTCAGTCCCCTAATATCCAAAGGCAGATCCTTATGGATCCCTTTGCATCTCATTTTCTCTCCCTCATTCTCTTAGTTTTATGGCTATTTGCTCTTTTTTTCAGTTTTCATATTGAAGGTGACTGACATGAGAGAGGAGCAGCAACTCTTGTCTGGTTTCATTATACCCTGCTTCTCTTATGGAATAGTTAATTCATTTTAGAGCTCAGATGGAAAAAAGATAGGGACAATGGGGGAAAAATCAAGTATTATCAGTTGGAGAGGCAAAATCTGAGTAAGAACCTCAGCTGTAAAATGAGATTGAAGTCATTTCCAGTATTTCCGTTATTTCTAGGGTCTTCCATTAATGCAGATCATTCAGAAGAGTGATTTGTGACCTGCGTATATATTTTGTGTTTCACAGAGATCTAGCCCATCCCAGGGATCTAGCATGCCAGGGCATTTATAATGTAGCCAGGTCAGGGGTTGTAGGTAGTTCAGTGATCCTCAGTTTCAGAGGAATGTGAAGAAACTAGAATGCAACCAGTAACAGAGAGGTATCAAATGAAGCAATGTGTAGGCAGAAACACTGGGAGGGAAGCAATGAGAGAACTTAGAATGCCTAAAAGACAACTCAAATTGGCAAATCTCTGTTGCCAGCCGAATATTGTTGTCTTAGTTTCCTAGGGATGTCACCACAAACATCAAAAAGGAAGTGACTTTAAAGAACAGAAATGTCTTTTCTCTCAGCTCTGGAGTCTGAGTTTATGGCATCGACAGGGCTGAGCCCTCTCTCTGTCAGCCATAGGTGAAGAGTTTTCCTTGTTGGTAACCCTGGTTACCTTGGTGTTCCTTGTATTGTAGACAGATCCTCACATGGTGTCTTCCCCTATATGTAAGACTCTGTTCCCATGTCTGCTCTCTCCTTTCACATGACACCTCTCAGAATGTGTAGGACTAGGACCCACCATATCCTGGTATGATTTAACTTATAGTATCTTTGAAGAAAGATTCTAGGTCTCCAAGCAAGGTCTCCTTCACAAGTAAAGCGGATAGAACTTCAACATATCTTTTCAGGGGGACACAATTCAATCCATTACAATTGGCAAGGCACAGTGAGGGGCAAAAACTTACCTAGTATCCATCTTGCTAAAGAAATAGGAAATGGACATAAACTTAAAATAGAAAAGAAGGGAAATGGGTAGGTCTAGAGAAACACTTCTGAATTATTGAGTCTATAAAATGCTGGGATGAGTTGCAAAATTGTAACAGATCTGCCAACAGAGGCCTCCAGGAACTCATACTAAGGATTAGTTTTCCTCCTTGAAAGCCATTTATATCTGTTCTCCAAATGTCTGTCCAGACGTGGATTCACATGCTTTTTTCTCTACAAACTCGTTAGGTAAGATGTGGCAAAGTTTATTACTTGTCTCTCAGTTTTATTCCTAAATTCCTTCAATGTTCATATAGATATATTCATGTAAATCACCAGTTTCCACAATAACTTCTTGGATGTTTTAAATTCTCTATAAATACCATGATGCCAGGGCTTTCTGAGTAATATGTAGAGCAGAAGGGAAAATGACTACTCTTTTCTGGCCCCTATGAATTGACATCATTTATTTTACATATTCGCTTTCAAAATATCTGAGTATCAGCTCTATGGAATTTGGTAACTGTTTTGTTCACTTACCAAATTTAAGGACAGAAATCTTAATCTTTCTTAATAATGACCAAGGGAGAAAAAAAATCCCATTTATCTGAAACTGTTTCTGAGTCTACCTTTAATCCCATCATAATAGCATGCCCACTGATAATTCAACTTGTTGAACTTTTTATGGCTATTTCTTATTTCATAAGGTCATCCTCAATGTTTAGATAAAATTTCAAGTTTATATTTAAACTGAGAAAATTTCTGGGTTTACCTCTTCTTCGTATGTTTCCCTTTTTTCTTTTACAAAGATGTCTTTTTCCTAGAATAACTTTATCAATAAGTCATAAGCATGTATTTTTGCTTCTACCTGATTTTTTTTCTCTTTTGTAGATTTTTCCTGAGTATTTTATTATTCCATTACCCTTGAGATCTGTAGTACTTTATTGAAAGCCTTATAGAGTATTTAACCATATTGTACTATATTTTATTTGCTAAATATAGCTACCCTCAACTGTATTGTACATTCTGCCAGGACACAGCATCTTAGCACTTAACAATGTTTTTGAAATGCAGTTTTATTTGATGAGTTCAGTTTTTAAAAGACTTCAGGTATTTTGAGCATTACTGACATTTAAAAATAAAATGTCCTAATTAAATTTTAGGAGCTCTGGTGGCATAGTACCTAAGGCATTTGACTGCTAACCAGAAGGCTGGAGGTTCAATCTCACCAGCCACTCCTCAGAAGGAAGATTGGGCAATCTACTTCCATAGTGATACTGCTTCAGAAACCCAAGGAGGGGTCGCAGTGAGTTGGAGCTGACTCTACTGCTGTGGGTTTGGTGTGGTTTTTTTTTTTTTTTTTGGTTTAATAAAATTTTATTTATCTAATGACTTACAAAAAGGAATACCAATTCATTAAAATGTATTGCACACCTTCTCTGTTGAGCCGTATATATTTGTTTGTTTGTTGAATGAATAAATTTCCTCTTAACCTTCGCAACAACCCCATGATACAAATC
>NW_006921632.1:5088142-5120368 GCF_000298275.1 Orycteropus afer afer
TTTTTTTTTTTTTTTTGGTTTAATAAAATTTTATTTATCTAATGACTTACAAAAAGGAATACCAGTTCATTAAAATGTATTGCACACCTTCTCTGTTGAGCCATATATATTTGTTTGTTTGTTGAATGAATAAATTTCCTCTTAACCTTCGCAACAACCCCATGATACAAATCTTCCTTTTACGATAAGCAAGGAGTTGATTTCTAAAGTTGATGTAACCTTCAACATTGAATAATAAAGTTAGAATATGGATAGTGATTTATTCCACTATTCATTTAGCAGATACATATTGAACAACTTCTTTGTGTTAGAAACATGCCAGGAAATGGGATAGAAAATCTCTAAATTTAAGGAGAAATTGCTTTAATCACCTCCTATTTAGCCTGTTATGGACCTCTGGTGGCATAGTGGGTAAGGCATTTGGCTGCTAACCAGAAGGTCGGTAGTTCAAACCCACCAACTGTTTGCTCTGTGGGAGGAAGATAAGGCAATATATTTCTGTAAAGATTTACAGCCTTGGAAACCCAATGGAGGTGGCTATGAATCTAAATCAACTTGATGGTAGTGGGTTTGGCTTTTCAATTTATTTTCCCCATTTGTGAGGAAAGAATTCCTGCCCTAGGGTTATAGGGATAGTTGAACACACAACACCCGATAAAGGACAGATAAAATCAACAGTATTTTATTAGTCACATATATTCATAGCCCAGGAGAGAAGGATGCCCAACACCATGCTGGGCCACACGGTGGTTGAATCTAGGAACTAAGTGAACAACCAAGGTCTAAGGGAGGCAGCATTTGTAGTTTCCAGAGGGTGGGCTGCCTCTTGTTCCCACAGGAGGACATGATTGGTTTGTCTGAATAATTTCACATGCTGACAGGGAACTGAAACCCACTACTCAGGGATAAGGAGCTATTGAGTTAGACACTGAACAGAACATATTTGGCAAATCCATAGTAGCAAAATATTTACCAGTTGCTGATAGGATGGAGTCAGTAATTTCAGTCATAGTAGGAAATGAGTATGGGCCCTTAATGTATGGGACCATAGCATAAGGTAGTCCACCATAAGGTTCTATTCATTCTTCCCAGGTTTAAAAACAGGACAACATGAGCTGTTAAATGGAGAATCAATTAGGATAATCACCTCTTCACCATTTTTTTTTTTTTTTAATTCCACTGCCATTGAGTCATTCCAACTCATGGTGACACTGTGTATCATGGTAGAACTGTGCTCCATAGGGTTTCAACAGCTGACTGTTCAGAATCAGATTGCCAGGCCTTTCTTTTGAGGTGCCTCTGCATGGATTCTCAGTGCCAGTCTTTGAGTTAGCAGCCAGGTACATTAACTGTTTGCACCATCCAGAGACTCCCTCCATCATTTGTTTTTGTTGGGTGCCAGTCAGTCAATTCTGACTCATAGTGACCTGATAGAACAGAGTAGAACGGCCCGCATAGAATTTCCAGGTCATAGTCTTTACGGGAGCAGATTGCCAGGTCTTTTCTCCCTCAAAGACACTACTAGTGGGTTCGAACTGTCAACCTTTTGGTTAGCAGCCAAGGGCTTAACCATTGCACAACCAAAGCACCTTCCCCTTTCCTTCATCAATTAGGTCTTACATGATAATTTTAGATCCTTAAAGGCTTTATTTTAATTTGCATTGGGCCTTATTCACTATTTTAACTGAAGGGTCTCCTGGGTCCCATTTTGTTGAGCCAGTTTGTAAATGCCAAAGACTTAATTGAAATTTCTTACTCATTATATCAGAACACCCATGCACACTATTGGTATTTTAGGGCAATGGGTGATATGACCATAGAGAATTTAAGCAAGACAATATTTCTCATGGTTGAAGTAAGACATACATTTTTGTCCTCTATTTCATATTCGGTAACTTCCCTAAGATTAAAGGGGCCACCATGTTTAAATTTACTGGAATTATAACTCAAAACTCACTGCCATTGAATTGAACCCGACTCATATCCACCCCTCCTTGGGTTTCCAAGGTGGTATCACTAGGGAAGTAGATTGCCTAGCCTTCCTTCCAAGGAGTAGCTGGTGGGTTTGGACTGTCAGCCTTCTGGTAGCAGTCAAATACCTTAGGCACTATGCTACCAGAGCTCCCCCTAGAATCATAGGTATAACTATAATTTCAGCCAGGTATTAATTAAGTTCATGAAAGTTTACCAATTGACACATTTCAGCAGATGTTATATTACTCACAACCTTTGTGGCAGAAGTGCAAAATTATTTACAGCTCCAAATTTGAAGGGTGTCTAAGGGCCATACACTTGGGGGTTCCACCAATCTCTTTCAGATTAATGTGTCTCATCTTTTTCATGATTTTGAATTTGCTCTGCATTTGTCTTCCACTCAGTCCAGGACCTTCTATTGCAGTTTGGATCAGAGCAATTGGTTGTTGTAGCCAGGCAATATCTAGTTCTTCTGGTCTCATGGTAGTACAGGCACTGTTTCACATGGCCTCTCAATCCTTTGAACTAACTGTTTCCTTGAGTCTTTGATTATTTTTTCCCTCTTCTTTGATCTAGAGGGAAGAGTGGAGGCCAATTTTTGTTTCTTAGATGGCTGCTTGCAGATTTTTAAGAGACCAGTTGCTACTCACCAAATGAGGATATACAATATTGTCTTTATAGACTATGTGGATTTTGTTGGCTGTCATCTTTATGGAAGCAGATCGCAAGGCCATTCTTATGTGGTGCCACTAGGGTAAAAAACTACCTCCCTGCCATTGAGTCAATTCCCACTCATAGCAACCCTAAGGCAGTAATATTTATGGAAGTAGATTGTCCAGTCTTCCTTCTGTGGAGTGACTGGTGGGTTTGAACCACCAACCTTCTGGTTAACAGTCAAGTGCCTAAGGCAGTATGCCACCAGAGCTACTTACTAGGTGGGTTTTAACTGCCAAGCTTTAGGTTAATGGTTGAGTGCAAACCATTTATGCCACCAATCACATTCCTAAAATAAACATACCTTGTAAAGTAAATGAAAAGTACATGCTAAGGGAGAAATAGAAATGTTATGACTAAATGTGAGCATATTCAATAGTATCCTTCTCCTCTTCACTAACTGTGACTAGTGTCAGAGCCTTCTTTACATGTAATGACACACTTTCCTACTGGTCTAGTCTATAATAGCACTTTGTTCCCTGTGCTCCTGTGTTATGGAATATGGACTTCTGTCCCTTGACTCATCAGCTCTGTACTTTGAGAGTAAAAATGTATGTATCAACAGGATTATTTCCTCCCAGCATCTCCCAAACATTATTGTTATTCATTGTTTCTCTTAATTATAAACAAAACTCTACTGTAATTATGTTCAGCATTTTATTTCCATATAATATATATGATAATATTATTAATAATAATTACTAGGGGCTTTGAATGGGCCCAGTAAATAATACCACTCTTCTTAACTGGCTCTGAAACAACTGACAAATAAGATAAAGGAGTCTTAAGGTAGAGCCCAAACTGGAACTTTTATTTCTAACAAAGCAGATATTAGAGTAACTGGACTTCCTAATACAAAGGCACAGATGTAGACGTACTTATTCCACAGTCACTGGAAGAACTGGCAAACCACAGAGCCTCCCCAAGAAAGCCAGAACCTATTCTGGAGAAAGCCACTCACCTGCAAGAGGAAAAGGATAGACCATACATGCTCTATTCTCCTTCTGGAATTGTTAATCAGGTAAGCCACTCCACCTGCCCAAGATGGCATAAATGAAGGAGAGCAAAGAAGTCAAGAGTCGTATGCTATTAAAATTCTCTTCAATGAAAGGAAACATCAGAAATAGGAAACAAGTTATTCATCACCCTACCCACTCTCAAAAGTATCCAGCATTTTATTCTCTTAACCTACTAACTCTATAGTTAACAAGAGGTTATTATTCCATTAAGGATGAAGATTAACAATACAACAAGATGGTTCTACTTTCAACCTCATGTGGCTGCTAGTACTAACCACTACTCTTTTGAGAAGCTCTTGGAACTGCTATTCAGTAGTTTTCATTTTGCTTAAAAGGGATCAAAACAATAAGTTAATTAAATCAATTCTGAGGCCACTCTAGAACCAAGTCTGAAAATTCATTCCCTATTCTTTTCTCCTTGCCAAACTCTGTTCTGCCAATTGTCCAACATAACTTATCAGGGTTCTTATATGATATTAAATAATATCAATTAAGATGCCTCAATAATAAAAATTCATAAAGATACTCTCATGATAAAAATAAAATGACACTACCAAACATTTAGAGAAAAAATTAACAATAATACTGTTTAAATTCTTCCAAAGGATAGAGAAGGAAGGAACACACGCTAATTCATTCTATGCAGCAAAAGTAACCCTGACACTCAAACCAGAAAAAAATACCACAAGAAAAGAAAACTACAGGCTAACCTCACTTATGAATAGAGATGCAATAATCCTCAACAAAATACTAGCAAACAGAACACAACAGCATATTAAAAAGTCATACATGATGACTAAGTGGGATTTATTACAAGAATACAGGGATGCTCATAAATTCTGAGCATCTCAGGGATCCATTAACAACATCCTGTGTCAATGCTAGCACTTTTTTCTGTGGTGCCCTATACTGGAGTTCCCTGCTTCTTTCCTTTCTGTAAATTTAGGAGTCCCTGGATGGGACACAGAGGTCTTCCCCAATTGGAGATATAATGTCTATGGTCATTCTATAGCCACTGTACTAAAAAAACAAATACATGGATGGTTCAATATTAGAAAATCCAACACCCTTTCTTGATGAAAACTCTAAAGAAGATTGGATTAGAAGGAAATTTTCTCAATATGATTAAGGGCATATATGATAAGCCAACAGCCAACATTATACTTAAAAGAGTAAGACTTGGATTTTTCCTTCAAACCTCAGTAGTGCCCACTCTTCTCACTTCTATTCAATATGGTAGTAGAAGTCCTACCAGAGAAATAAGACAGGAAAAACTAATAAAAGGTATCCGGATTAGAAGAAGTAAAATTACTTCTATCTGCAAATGATATGATCCTATATATAGAAATTTCTAGAGTCCAAAAGAAAACTTCTAGAGCTAATAGAGAAATTTACCAAAGCTGGAGGGTACATGGTAAAGAAACAAAAATCAGTTGGGTTTTTGTACAGCAGCAATAAAAAATCTGAAAGGGAAATTAAGGAAATAATTCCATTTATAATAACATCTCAGAAAATAAAATACCTAAGAATAAATCTAACCAGGGACATGAGGTACTTACACAATGAAAACACTGTTTAAAGAGATTAAAGAAGACTAAATAAATGAAAAGATATTCATGGACTGCAAGTCTTAATGTTTTTAAGATGTTAGTACTACACAAAGTAATCTGTAGATTCAGTGCAATCCCAATCAAAATTCCAACAGCTTTCTTTATAGAAATAGGATAATTGATCTTCAACTTTATATGGAATGGCAAGAGGCCCTAAATAGCTAAAACAATGTTAGAAGAACAAACACGGAAGACTCACACTTCTTTATTTCAAAACAGGCTCTATAGCTTCAGTGATCAAAACAGACTGGTACTGGTATAACAATAGACGCATCGACCAATGGAATACAAGAGAAAGTCTAGCAATAAACTCACACATCTGTGGTCAACTGATTTTTTATGAGGGTGTTAGGTCCTTTCAATGGGAAAAGAAGAGTCTCTTCAAAAAATGGTGCTGGGAAAACTGGATTTCCACATGCAGAAAAATGAAACAGAATCCATGCCTCATACTATCCACAAAATACAAATTCAAAATGAATTAGGGGCCTAAATATGCAAACTAAAATCATAAATTCTTAGAAAATGCAGGGGCAATACTGTCAGGCTTAGCTTGCTGTAATGGATTATCTACTATAATAACAAAAGCACAAACTGCAAAAGACAAAATAAATAAGTGAGACATCATAAAAATTAAAAACTTTTCTTCATGAAAAGACTTTACCAAGAAAGTGAAAAGACAAGGTTCTAACTGGTAGAATATCTTCTGAAACTAAATATCCAATAAGAATCTAATAACCAAAATATATATAAAACTTTGACAACAGCAAAAAGACAAATAAACCAGTCATTAAAATGGGAAAAAGACTTGAATAGATATTTCACCAAAGAGGACATTCAAACGGATACCACATGCATAAAAGGATGCTCAGCATCATTAGCCATCATCACTGTGAGATGCCAACCAAAACCACAGTGAGATACTGTTTCAGTCCCAAGAGGATTGGGGAAAAAAAACTGAAAATAACAAATGTGGGTAAGGATGTGGGCAAACTCACACCCTTATCCATCACTATTGGGAATTAAGAATAGTACAACCATTATGGAAAACAGTGTGGCAGTCCTAAAAATAGAACTACCATATGACCCAGCAATTCTACTCCTATGTATTACAAAAGACTTGAAAACAGAAAGCCAAAAAGAGACTAATGTTCATTGCAGCACTATTCACAAAGCCGTAGGTGGAAACTACCTAAGTACCCATCAACAGATGAATGAATAAGAAAAATGTGGTACATACGTAATGATACTACACAGCTAATAGGAGAAATAGATGGAACTTCAAGATATTATGTTGAGCAAAATAAGCCAAATCACAAAAGGACAAATATTGTATAATCTCACTTACATCAAAAGACAAGAAATAGCAAATGTATAGAAAACAAAGTTTATTAGTGGTTACCAAGTGCAGGAGGGAAGGAGCAAAAGGGGGTTAGTGGTAATGGGTAAATCACATTGTTTAAATGTAGGGTTGCACAGTCAATTATTGTAACTGCTGTCAATAATTTTACACCTGTAAGAAGTGGAATTAGCAAAATTTGTGTAATAAATATATTTACCACAATGACAGAAAAAAAGTACCTGTTGAGGCTTTTTATGTATAACCAAACATCTCATGGGATTTGGTTCCTGAGTTTAGAAGTTTAGGAAGATGGTTTCATGGGACATAATTGACCTAATAATGTGTTTAGTGCTTCTGTTCTACCTGCTGGTTTGTTGCGCAGTGTCTGGGGTCTTAAAAGTTTGCAAGCAGCCATCCAAGGCACAACAATTGGTCTCTGTTCACCTGGAGACACAGAGGGAAAAGGAGACTCAGGAAAAGGAGGATATGGAATGTGTGGCTAATCGCCTCTGTGAAGAGCTACCTTCTCTACCATGAGACTGGAAGAACTAGATAGTGCCACATTTTGATCAGTTATGAAGAAGATCCAGGTCAAAAGGGATAAAAGGCAGAACAGAATTTCAAATGCTTATGCACTCTACACTTTCTGGAGCCATGGAGATTGGCTGAATCCCTGAAACTTGCTCTGAGATAATCTTTAAACCTGAAATATCTCCTGAAGTCATCTTAAAAGTGAACAATAGTTTAGCTTAACTAGAGAAAAAGCTCTGCCTTGAGCATTGTGCTCGTTTAAGAACTATCTACATGGAATCAAATTGGTAACGGCAACTCAACAGGTTAGAACCTTAGGGGGCAGTGAGTTTCTGTTAATGAAGGAGAAGCAACTCAGAAAGGAGGGTGAGAATGGTTGCACAACTCAAAGAATGCAATCAATGCCACTAAATTGTACATGTAGAAACTGTTGGATTGCTATATGTTTCACTGTGTATACTATCAATAACAACAAAATGAATAAAATTTAGGGAAAAATAAATTGTTTTAAATAACAAAAGTAATAGAATTGGTAGTGAAGTAGAGATTTCCAGATTTGCGTATAAATCCCCTTTTATTATCAAATTCCCAGGGTGAAATTCAAATTCAAATATTAAATCCCCTTTCAATTTAATGACCAAAGACATTAATGTCTAGAGAAATTAAAGCCTAAAATTGATTCCCTTTTTCTTTCTCAATTTCTTTATTTGCTCAGTGTCTGCCAGAGGGGTTCTTATACCCAGGTTGGGTTGGGGTTCCTTTAGTACTGCAGTCTCTCACTAGAGTGGATCCTTCAGGGCCTCAAAAGTGTATTACTTCAATATTAAGCCTCTAAGGAGCTTTACTTTTAAAGAGTACAAAGGAACTCTGCCTCCTAAGGGTTAACCAATCTATAAACAGCGTAGTACCTAAGGCACTTGACTGCTAACCAGAAGGCTGGAGGTTCAAACCCACCTGCCACTCCTTGGAAGGAAGGTTGGGCAATCTACTTCCCTAGTGATACTGCCTCAGCAACTCAAGGAGGGGTCGCTATAAGTCGGGTCCGACTCAACAGCACATAACAACAACAAAGCTAACTTGAGACTGAGTGATAGGGGGTGACTCTCAAATCTGTGGACTTACTGAAAAAGTAGAGCCTAATATTCAAGGCAAGCTGCTAGAATTCAATTAGTACTGAAACAAACAAACAAAAAGACTCAAAAACTCAAAACATACTATATGAGAAAAGAGGGGACAGAATAAGATTAGTAATGTGGAAGAAATAATATGAAGCATGTAAAGTTTCACACCTGTACTATAAATTGCTGTACATATGTAAATTAGTAATATTACATAAGTAGATACTTATCTGTAATGGTAGAGATGTCAAAGAACAAGCAAGGTAATCAGACACCGTTTCTTTTCTAGTGTGGCCCACCAAGTCAGACTCACCTCTCTGGACCAGCTTGTCCTCAAACAGCATGAGATCTTCTTTATTACTTGCCACAATGATTCAGTGACAAACATCATTCCCAGCCAGAACACCAAAACAAGGTAGGGTTTAACTTCCATGAGATTGCCCCATTTATTTAGATAAATGCTTGATGGTTAGCCCCTAATAGTGGCTAGCAAGGCAATAGCTACTAGGTATTATAGAATCTCTGCCAAAATGAAGCACCAAAAATAACAAAACCCACTGACATCAAGTCAATTTCTAGGCATAGTAACCCAATTAGGGTTTCCAACATTGTAAATCATTAAGGATGCACACTGCCTCATCTTTCCCCTGCAGAGCAGCTTGTGAGTTCAAACCACTCACTTTTGGTTACCAGCCATATGCTGTAACCACTGCACCACCAGAGCTCCTTCAAAGAGGCACAGATAAGCATTCATACTTCTTCATATTCCTGTAGGTCCTATTAATTTCTTAGGTTAAACTTCAGTTGTTTCTTCTTCTCCTTCTCCTTCTCCTTCTCCTTCTCCTTTAACTTTTTATTGTGACATGGGTTCAGATTTCCAGAGCAAATAAGTTTTCCCTTCAACAACTCAAACACATTTTTTTTCATGCCATTGACTGCAGTCCCCACAATTTAGTATCACTCATCCCACTTCCCCTCTGTGTTTACATTTCCATTCCTCCTTCTTTCCTATCCTTTCCTGCCTTTGGAGCTTTGTCCTTAGGCAAATGCTGCCCTTTGGATCTAAAGTGGTTGATTGTCCTAAGGATTGCATACCTCCCTACTGTTGCTTTTCACCTCATACACCTGTCTATTGTTGGATGCAAGTAAAGCAATGGGGGTGAATTCACTTCCAGTCTTGAAGGGTCACTAAGGGCCATAGTCTCAGGGGTTCTGCCAGTTTCTATCTGACCAGTGAGCCTGCACTTTATTATGATTTTGAGTTTTGCTCCACATTTTCTTCTCACTCTATCCAGGACCATCTAATGTGATCACTTTCGGAGTGCTTGGTAGTAGTATCTGGGCACCATCTACTTCTGGTCTTGGGGTCATGGAGGCTAAGGTTCATGTGGTCCATTAGTCCTTTGGACTACTTATTTCCATGCATTTTTTACTTTCTTCACTCTTCTTTGCTCCAGACATTAGAGACCCATAGTTACACCTTAGATGGTCACTCACAAGCTTTTAAGACCCCAGTCACTACTCATCAAAGTAGGATGTATCACATTTTCTTTGTGGCCTATGCTGTGCCAATTAACCTTGATGTCCCAGGAGACTAAGTCATGAGACCTCAGGCCCAGTGACTCATTCCCTCAAGGTATTTGTTTATGGGTAAGAAGTTTTCACAACTTTGCCCCATGTATTCTCTACTGTATTCATTGATATATTTGCAGCATATGTAAATACATATGTAGAAATATTCTCTGTCAAACCTATATATATTCATGGATGTAGTCCCATTTGCCTTCCCACATCTGTTCAGCTTGCCTATCTAATTATGTATCTACTTGTAGATTATGGTTATTACTGTTATTGTAGGAATGTGTACGTAACATTATTTACCTCTGTTGCCTTTAATCCTTGTGCTCCTTCCAGTATCTACCTCAGTTTCTTCTTGGACAAGTCCCAGAGTTCTTTAGGACTTTGATGTTTTATACAGACACTGACCTCAGGCTTAATATGTCCACTGAGGCCAGATTGCTATTACTTTCTATCCTTTTCTGCCCTTTATGGGTTATCAAGATCAGTCCTAGAAATAAGTTCTAGAAGGAACAACCCAAAATGGAGAAGATGGAATGGCCTATTACTAAGACACTGCTTTGACCTTATCAGGAAATCACATACTAGAAAGAATCCAGAGCTAGAAGGAATAGCACTGTTAGGGTAAACCAAAAAAAAAAAACAAAAAAAAAAAAAACTCACTGCCACTGAATTTCCTCCTTGGGTGGTTCCGAGGTGGTTTCTCTACAGAAGTAGATTGCCCAATCTTCCTTCTAAGGACTGGCTAGTGGGTTTGAACCACCACCCTTCTGGTTAGCAGTCAAATGCCTTGGGCCTAAGTAATACTAAAAGAAAGTTACAGAATATAAGGATTTGTGGAAAAGAGGAGTGTCCCACCAGAGGTAGGTGAATGGCAGGAGACCATCACCAAAGAAGAGAGAGAGAGGGGAAGGAAAGAATGGAAAAGAGAAAATAACAGATAAGATAGAGTGAGAGTGTGTATAGAAGAAAATGGAAGAAGAGAAAATGAAGGGGAGAGTTCTCAACAGATCTGAAGGTTAAGAAGGAATATACTAACCATCCATGTCTCTGACAGTGAAAGTGATCTGATACATTCTACCTCCAATGAAGGATGAAAAGTAAAATAGAGATTTAACATGAACATATGAAGGACTTCTTAAAAGTTATGATAGTGAGATAAAAGCGTGAGGAGAATTCTGAATGCTCATTTTCTGAAAATTAAAAAAAAAAAATAACAAGATTTTTATCTGGAGGCAAAGGGAGAGATTAAAGCTTGCTGGAGGGCCATTCCAGTAAGGTTAGATTTTTGCTCATAGCTTGCCTTTTATCATCAGAATAGTAGGATCCTTTCTACCCAATGCCCTAAATTCCAACACCATTAGGAAAACTGTCTCTTGTTAGGAAAGAATTTTAAGAACTCACAATCAGGCCTCACTACCAGCAGGCATAGAATGGACAGCGATGTAGCAGCAGCAACAGCCAGGAAAGTGAGTGCCAAGAGGGAATGACAAGCTACACATAATTATATCCAGAGATATACAAATCATTGCCAGTTTAGGGGCAAGCCTGAGAGGATACTTCTATTTTCCCTGAAACTTCAACCCATTTATCATTGTACATAAGGTACACAAAGACTGAGCATTTCTTTTTTCTTGTACAAAACTATACCTTCAAATATCTCTCACATATAGTATAATATTCCATAAGTTCATAGCCACTATCCCCTCCCCTCAAACACTTCAATCCTCAATATCTTGAACCTTTCCTTATTTGTCATGGGTCACAAACCCCTACCATAGTACATATTTTTTCACCACTGAATGCTAATGTTAGTGGTTAATCTTTCAATATTCATGTCCCCAGAGCAGATGCAACACTTCAGTAGAGATCTCATCCAACCAGAGTCAAGTAGATGCACTATACTCTAGTTCTTAGTATTATGGTTTCATGTACACAGTCTATAATAACCCTAGAATTTTCATTACCCCATAAGACTGCTAACTTACCTAAGGTTGCAAATGTTTCAAAACTTTTAGTACCATTCATTCATCCTTCTCTTTTATAGCTAGGTTTCTGGACCCAAGTAAGTACCTTACATTACCCTAAAGCCATATTTTTTGTGCTTTTCTTTCCCTCCTTCTTCAACAGACCCCAGATGATGGACCACAGGAATAGCAGCACAGTGACAGATTTTATCATCATGGGCTTTGAACAGAGTTCCCCTTCCACTAAGGCATTGCTCTTCACCCTATTTCTAATCCTCTATGGCCTAGCCATGGCTATGAATGGCCTCATCATTCTCATCACCTGGACAGACCCCAGACTCAACAGCCCCATGTACTTCTTCCTTGGACACTTGTCCTTCCTGGATGTCTGTTTCATCACCACCACCATCCCACAGATGCTGATCCACTTGGTGGTCAAGAACCACACTGTCTCCTTCGCCTCTTGCATGACCCAGATGTACCTAGTCTTCTTTGTGGGTATGGCTGAGTGCATCCTCTTGGCTTTTATGGCCTATGACCGTTATGTTGCTATCTGCCACCCACTTAACTATGTCCAGATCATGAGCAGACAGGTGTGTGTGAGACTGGTGGGTACTGCTTGGGTTTTTGGGCTGATCAATGGCATCTTTCTTGAATATATGTCTATCCGGAATCCCTTCTGCAGAGACAACCATGTAGAAAACTTCTTCTGTGAGGCCCCCATAGTGATCGCTCTCACCTGTGGGGACCCCCAGTTCAGCATGAAGGTTATCTTTGCCGATGCCGTTGTGGTGCTGCTCAGCCCCATGGTGCTCATCGTCATCTCCTATGCCCACATCCTGGCCTCTATCCTTGGCAGAGCCTCCTCCTCCTCAGGTCGGGGGAAGACCTTCTCCACTTGTGCCTCCCACCTGACTGTGGTCATCTTCTTCTATACCTCGGCTATGTTCTCTTACATGAATCCCCGCAGCACACATGGGCCTGACAAGGACAAGCCATTCTCCCTCCTCTACACCGTCATCACCCCCATGTGCAACCCCATTATCTACAGTTTCCGCAACAAGGAAATGAAGGGGACCATGGTGAGAGCCCTGGGGAGGACTAGCCTGTCCTAGGCAGAGTCTGTCTAGCAGGAAAGGTCCTGGAGTGATAACTTTCCCATAAGATGTGATCAGCCCTGGCAGGTGGATAACTCTGTAAAGCATTCATGGCTTCATTTGTTGCAGCATCAGACATGGAAGTGCTTTTTGATGTCTAATGGTCATCTTTCTGACTTCAAGCATAGATTGAGCTTTCCAACCTTCTATTAACAATACATTTTCATAACTATAATGGCCAATATAATGAAATGGGGAATTTTATTCCAGAATTTGGACAAAGGAAAGCTGCTTCTCAAGAAAGGCCATTGATAAGGATGACCAGATCATTTTTTCTAGAAGACTCTTTCCAGGAGCTTTGGATTGGGAAAAACAGCAAATAGAGAGCCACAAGGGAATAAAAAGATGTGTGGAAGTCAGGAAAAGACTAGGGAGCTGGAGAAATATGTTGTGAGCTATGTGATATCATCCCTATATGGTGGTCCCAGATTCTTTAAGAAAGCTCCCAAAACCAGCAAGGGGACGAATTGTATGCCAAATATTTGTGGACAGATGGAGAGGATGGAGGACAGAAGAAAGTATAAAGAAAGCACTAACTTCTCAAGTTTGTAAATTGGAAATGGGACCTACAACAAAATCTCCCAGGGCCAGGGAAGCTTTGAGTGACATCTGTATCATACAAGAATATGACAAGAGCACTTTATATAATTTGCATCCACTTGAATGTTTTATCACTAGCCTAGATGCACATTGTGCAGTTTAAATATATCATACATGTATATGGAGATTCCTTCCTATCTCTTGTTTTATTTACAATACATTCACATTCCCTGAGACTCTCTACTTACATCTCTAATTCCCCCACCTCTATTCCTTATTTATCATCTAGAGCAGTGGTTCTCAACAGGGGATGATTTTGCCTCCAATGGTTATTTGGCAAAATACAAAGAAATTTTTGACTATCACAGTTTAAAGAGAGAGTACACTACTGGTGTCTAGTGGGTAGAAGCCAGGGATACAGCTACAATGCACAGGATATCCTTCAATGCACAACACAATTCCCCACAGCAAACAATTATTTAACCCAAAATGTCAATAATAGAGGTTGAGAAACCTTACTCCAGGGAAAAAAGTATTCAAAGAACAGTACAAAAAGGGCATGATGACATCTTCTGACCTCCTCTAACTTCACAGAAGGAAGAGAGAATCACCATCAACAGCCTAAGGTTTATTCCTATGAGGCCAGACATGCCACTACCATCCAGCCTTTTACCAATTCTGACACCAGCCATCCCTCCTACAGCACTCACTACTTCTCTGCTGGGTTCGATAATTTGTTGGAATGGCCACACAGAATTCACAGACAATACTTATGATTATGGGGTTTCTCAGGGAAGTAACAGGCTACAATCCAGGTTCAGGAACATGCTCAGGATACAATTCTCCAATCAGGACAGTCTCCCCTGTGCTATGCCCTCAGACTTGCCTCTCTGGCCCTTGGCCTCTCTGGCCCTTGGCCTCTCAGCCTGGCCTCTACCCTGCTTAGGTAAGGATTACAAAGCTCTTTTAGCTCTGCTGATAGGTACACCTAGGTACACCCTGCTCCATCAGCAAGCCTCCTTCCCAAGAGCACTCAGATTTCTCACTCTGTGGGCCAGGTAAGTCCACCACTCTGAATCATGCCTCTTGGTTCCATTTAGCAGAGAGACCATCTGTCTGTAGAAGCATCTCTCTCTGCCAGGGCATCTCTGAGATATTAATACAAGGAGAGAAGAGACAGAAACAAACCATGAAGAAAACAGATTGCAGAATACCGTCTGGAAAGCCACATTTTCAGATTACCTGTGGGCAGGATTTCTGCTGGCACTGCCAAGACAAGCACTGTTCTATTTTAGTAGTTGTGATAAAACTTTCTCTAACGTTCTTGTGTTTGTCTCTGTCTGATCCTACACTAATAATTAATAGAACTTTTCCTGTCCAACTATGCCCTTCCCTCTGTTACTAACAAGGACTCCTATTTACATTCTGCCTTTACCTCCAATAGTGAAGAAAAACCTCATCCACCTAGCAGTCTTCCTTCCCTTTCTCACCAATTTGACATTCCAGTTTGGTTCAGTCCCACCTCTCTTCACCCCTACTCTTCTTCAGAGGGGCTTCTCCAAATGTCATTCTGTGTACTATGTGGAAACCCTGTATCCTTTTAGAGAAATACTCCATAGAATTTCAACATTTTGTCTCATTAACTTCACCAATCTCCTTTCTTTTACCAATACCTAACTTTCTTCCAGAAAAAAATGAAGCTACCCTCTCATAAATATATGAAAAGTGTTAAGGAAATAATGACCTATAAAACACCAGTTTTGAGAGAATATCCCTTGGGATGTTTGAAAAATGGATGCAGCACTGAAGGCACTTACTTGCCTATGCCAAGAAATTTAGAAGACAGAACCTGGCCAACTGAGTGGAAGAGACCCATATTTGTGTCCATTCCAAAGAAAGGTGATCTAATGGAATGTGGAAATTATTGAACAATATCATTAGCATCACATGCAAGTAAAATTTTGCTGAAGATAATTCAAAAATTGTTGCAGCAGTATATTGACAGGGAACTTCCAGAAATGCAGGCAGGATTCAGAAGAGGACATGGAATGAGGGATATCAGTCAGATGGATCTTGGCTGAAAGCAAAGAATACCAGAAAAATGTTTACTTGTGTTTGATTAATTATGACTGTGTGAATCATAAATAAATTATGGATAACATTGTGAAGAGTGGGAATTCCAGAACACTTAATTGTGTTCATGAGGAACTTGTACATAGACCAGGAGGCTGCTGTTCAAAGAGAACAAGGAGATGCTGCATCAGGGTTGTATCCTTTTATCATACTTATTCAATCTGTATGCTGAACAAATAATCTGAGAAGCTGGACTGTATGAAGAGATGTGTGGCATTAAGATTGAAGAAAGACTTTTTAACAACCTGTAATATGCAGATTACACAACCTTGCTTGCTGAAAGTGAGGATGACTTGTCGCACTTACTGATGAAGGTGAAAGACTAGTCTTCAGCATTGGTTACACTTCAACATAAAGAAAAAAAAATCATCACGTCTGGGATAATAAGCAGCATCACAATAAATGGAGAAAAGATTGAAATTGTCAAAGATTTCATATTACTTGGATCCATGGTCAACAATCATGGAAGCAGAAGTCAAGAATTCAGATGTATTGCATTGGGCAGATATGCAGCAAAAGACCTCTTTAAAGTGTTGAAGAGCAAAGATGTGACTTTGAAGACTAAGGTGCACCTAACCCAAGCCATGGTATTTTCAATAGCCTCATATGCGTGTGAAAGTTGGACGATGAATAAGAAAGACTAAAGAAGAATTGATGCCTTTGAATTGTAATGTTGGCAAAGAATACTGAAAATGCCATGGACTGCTAGAAAAATGAACAAATCTGTCCTGGAAGAAGTACAGCATGAATGCTCCATGGAAGCAAGAATGGCCAGACTTCATCTCACCTACTTTGCTCATGTTGTCAGAATGGACCATTTTCTGGAGAAGGAGAGGGTCAACAAAAAAGGGGAAGATCCTCTACAAGGTGGATTGGCACCATGGCTGCAATGATGGGCTCAAGTATAGCAAGGATTCTGAGAATGGCTCAGGACCAAGCATTGTTGGTTTTCTGTTGGTAGGACTCTCTTTAGCATTTCTTATAGGATTGGTCTGGTTTTCACAAATTTGCTTAATTTCTGTTTCTCTGGGAATGTCCTAATTTCACCATCATATGTGAGGGACAGTTTTGCTGTGTATATAATTCTTAGTTGGCAATTCTTTTCCTTCAAGACTTTGTATATATCAACCCATTGCCTGCCACGTCTGGCACAACTGCACAGGTCATGAAATGAAGCGACACTAAAGGATTAATAGTTTTCTTTTTTATTTATTAAAGAACGGGGGCCAGGTGAATGTCCTGCATGTTCTGCAAGAGCGACCCCTGATGTGTCCGCTCTGCTTTACTTATACATAAGTATACAATTACATCATTATTCTTTGATATTTCTTTAAAACAATCAAGTATACAATCAAATATACAATCAAATATTCTTTTACAATACAATCACATATTTCCTTATAAAAACCAAGTATTAATTAAAAGTTAAAGTTTTACTCTTTCCCGTACCCAAAGGCATTTTCCCATGTCCAAATGTATTGGTTAATTAATTAGGTTAACATCTCTTGCAGGATTAGTAAATAATCACTAAGATACGTCATTCTAAAACATAGTATGATTGTTAAGGTACATGATTCTAAAGAATGGTTTCTAAGGTACTATTCTTTGGGCAAAACGTTGTTCCAGGGAGACAGCAATCATTCTGCTGGGACAACGTTCCACCCCAGGAACACAAAGCTGAAGCCAAGCATCCATTTATTCAATCGCAGGAGAGGTCTTGCCATCTCTCAAAGCAATCATTCAACCATACATCTCTTAACTGTAGTTAGAACATGTGCCTTGCAGTCATGTTCTTTCAGGTGTCTTTTTCTTGGTCTCCAATAATTGCCTTCTTCCCTGCATGGTTTCTGCTGAGAAATCAGAGCTTAGTCTTACTTGTCCTTCCTGGGTAACATTTTGTTTTTCCTGAGCTGCTCTCAAGATTTTTTCTTTGTCTTTGATTTTGGAAGGTTTGATTGTGATATGTCTTGGTAACTCTCTTGGGGTCTATCCTGTATGAAGCTCACTGAGCTTTTTTGGATAAATACCTTTTCATCTTTCATGGTATTGGGAAAATTTTATGTTAGCAAATCTTTGACAGTTTTCTCTGGGTGTCCCCCCCACCTTTTGTTCTGAAATTCCAATCAAATGGATGTTGTTTCTTTTCATATTATTCCATGTAACTCTTAGATTTTCCTCATTTCTCTTTATTCTTTTTTCCAGCTTTTCCTTATACAAGCTGCTGTCAAGGGATTTGTCTTCTAGCTAGGGTATGCGTTTTTCAGCCAGTTTGATTCTACTCTTTTGTCCTTCCATAAATTTAGAGTTCTTCTGAATTTCTAATTGTTGTTTTTGTATGATTCCTAATTATCTACTTATTTTGTAATTTTGCTCTTGTATGATTTTTATGAATTCTCCAAGGCTATTGTCTGTCTTTTCCTTATTTCACTTTATGGTTTCCTTTATTTCTTGGAAAATTATTATATATGTATATGTATAATATATATAATTCCTTCCAGGTGATTCTATTAGCTGTTCTTCCTCAGGGAGTTTCCTAGTTCTTTAGTTTGGTCACTTGCTTCTGCTATCTTGTCCTGTTTCTTTGTTTAAATTGAAGTTGTCTGTTGTCTCTGAGACATTTTAAGTGATTGTCTTTACTTGTTGATTATATGTTGTTTATTTCACCCTGGCTTTTTGTTTTGCTTTCTTCAATATATTCACATATGTGGGGCAGGTGTGCTTCTTTTGTTGTTAGCTTGTCAGCACTGGAGCACTCTCCAGCTGTCTCTGAGTTGGTGGAGTAACTGGCGGGAATGTGAGTGTGGGTCTCTGTTTGTTGTGAAGAGGCACTACATTTGGGACGAGCATGTGTGGTCCACCATGTGTTGTTGATCCCGGGGTGCAGGAGCTGGTAGTGGTGTTCATCCACTGAATGAGGTAGTCAGTGAAGTAGATATGGCTGACTAGTGGAGAGTTAATGTACTTCTCTCTTAGATGATGGGGCAGGAGGAAAAAAAGAAACAAAGAAAGAAAACCAAGGATAAGATGAAGAGGAAAGATAGAATAAAAGAAAAGATAAAAAGTTAGAGAAAGAGGAAAAATAGGAAAAGAAAAAGGAGGTGGAAGAGATGGAAGGTTAGTAAAAATGAAAGAAGAGGAAAAGGAAGAAATGAATAGATAAAAATGAAGAAAATTTGAGGAAAAGAAAAGGAGAAAAATAAGGAGAAGATAAGGAAATTGAGGAGAAGGGGCTTTTGTAGTTATGGTCAGTGTGATAGTTGGAGCTGTGTGTCAACTTGGCTGGACCACAATTCTATGTGGTTTAAGCCATTGTGATGTGATTGTCCCATAATGGAATCAGATGATTATGTTTTGAGCAGCCAATCTGTTGAAAGGGAGTTTCCCTAGGGGTATGGCCTGCTTCCAGTATATTTATGGGCATCCTGGAAAAAGAGACTCTCTTCTGTGAATTGGGATTCTGTTGTGCTGCCTGCAACTGTCCATGAGCGAACAGTCTACCATTCGGCCTGGAAATCTTGGATTCGTCATTCGTTGGAGTCAACAGCCAGTATACTGCCTGCCAACCTTGAGCTCCTCAGCCCCTGCAGCTGCAAGAGTCAGGAAAAGCCTCCAGCTTGAGGTTTATCCAGGAACTTTGGACTTGCCAGCTTCTCTAAGTGTGTGTGTCATTTTCCTAATATAATTTCTCTCTCTCTCTCTCTCTATATATATATATATATATATATATATATAAAAGCTTTACTGGTTTTGTTTCTCTAAAGAACCCAGTCTAACACAGTCAGCCAGCAGCCCTGGGAGCAGGCAGTTATGGGGGAAACAACTGATCCACTAGGGCATGTACCCATGGAAGTGAAAGGAGCCTGGTATTAGTGGGCACCTCTAAGGGAGAAGGCCTCATGTGTGTGCCTCTTGTGCTCAGTGTGAGAAGATCAGCCAGTAATGTAAATGCAGGAAGGGAGAGCGGAGCCCTTGGGTATGTCTATTTGAAGTGGGTTGCTAGGAGTGGCTAGGCACTCTGAGGTAGTGGGGAGGGAAGATGATCTGGGTTGGACAGCTTGGTAGTGGTGGGAAGAGATTTTGGCCCTATTTCCAAGAAAGTTGTACCTCTGGGAATGAATAGTGTAGCTCACCAGTCACCATTCACTGGCATGGGTCTGGCACACTTGTGGACACACACAGTGCAC
Source organism: Orycteropus afer afer (assembly GCF_000298275.1). Lineage (NCBI taxonomy): Eukaryota > Metazoa > Chordata > Mammalia > Tubulidentata > Orycteropodidae > Orycteropus > Orycteropus afer. The sequence continues at coordinate 5,108,007 of NW_006921632.1, forward strand.
AGCTGTTTATCTACCTCTCACCCAGATTCAGTCAAGCAGAGATCTGTCTGAGCCTAGTTACTTCAACCTCCCCTACACAGGCTTTTCCCCTTGTGTAGGTCCTCAGCCCAAAAGGCTGTGGCATAGTGGTTAAAGCACTTGGCTGTCAACCAAAAGGCCAATGGCTTGATCCCACCAGTTCCCCCATGGGAAAAAGAAAAGTCAGTCTGCCTCTGTACAATTCCACAACCCCAGGAACCCCATAAGGCAGTTCCACTCTGTCCCAAAACAGGCTGCTATGAGTCAGAATCAACTTGACAATAGCAGGTCTGCCATGGTTTACTAGTGGTGAGTTGTTTTATCCCCTTTCTCTAGCTCCCTCCTTGCTCTATGGTCACTTGTGTCACTGGAAGTCTGACCCACTTTGTGGTACATTCCTCTCCCAGCTCCTACACAATTCCAGCTCACCTTAAAATCCTCCCAACCTTTCTGCACTGTGTCTTTATTGCTGTGTGGATTCCATGAAGTTTATTTTGCTTTTTCTGTCTTCATCCACCTCTGTGTTTAAAATGGCTAGTTATCAGCCAATCTTGGCTTCTTTTCTCTCCCCAGTCACTGACCTCACTCCATCTCACTTTCCAATCAGTACTCAATCTAATTCTTTATTTTCTCATTACATGCTCAGAATTCCAGGATCATTATTTTTATCATTTTCACTCAGTTTTCCCAGGTCTCTCTTCTAAAGGCATTGAGCAGAGTATGTTAGCAAGATGTCAGCTTGTCTCTATCTTCCCCCACCCCTTAATATTCTTGATAAATGAGCCTGGATTCTCTTCCTCTGTGGGAGGGAAGCACACCACACTGTCTGCTGCCAGGGTTGGCTGTCAGGATCTGCTGCTAGAGTCTGCTGCTGGGGCTTCTCAATGTCTCTCACCATCTCAGCAAAAGTTTACAGTTCTCTGTCTGTCTCCTGGATCAAGGAGATTCAGCCCAGGGGTCTCGCGTCCAAAGGATGCACTCCACTCCTGGCTTTTCTCTTGATGGTAGTGAGATGCTCTATTTCTACCTCTGGGATGGCTCATTTTGAGTCTAGTGCGATAGTAAAACTGACCAGGCCCCCTGTTAGGGTTACATACACCTTATTTGCTGGTGCCACCCACACAAGGATGCCATGTACCTTATTTATATTATTAACAAACTATCCAATCCCCTTGGTGGGCCACAAGTACCTCACAGTTTGAGAGTCCCACTCAGTCATCTGGTAGAAGTCACAAAGAACAAGGCTAGAAGAGCCATATTAAGTAATTCACTTTACCACAGGCCACCCCCTGACTCTTCTAGCATTGTTCTTTCATACTTGAAAGATTAACTTACTCCTCCCAATCATTTTAAGTAAAAGCACACCCATGGAAGCATGGAAGCCAACCACTTCATGCCTTTATCTCCCCCCATTTTGTATAGCTAATTTCTAAATTTCTCATCCCTATAAAACCAGTATTCTGGGGAGACAAGCATATTCCTTTCTCTGAAAAAATCTTCTATTCTGGTTGGAAATTTGAACATCTGCACCCATAAGCAAAGTCCAGTCCACAACAAGCCATCAAATTGCAGCAATCTGAATGAAATAAGTCAATCACAGAAGGACAAATATAGTATGAGTCCATTATTATAAAGAGTCAAGGAAAGGTTTACACAGGGAATTAATTTTTTTGTAGTTGGTTATCATGGAAGGGAGGAGAGAGGAGAGGAGGGACAATAGGTGGATAGTTAAGAGACAGGTTTGATAGGGGTGAAGAGAAAAGCAATATAACAAAACTATGTGATTAGCACAATATCACTAAGGAAAAGGAAGACATGGAGGTAAGGATACTAGAAGAATAGACAATAAACGCAAACACTATTGCATACACAGTACTGCATTATCAGTAATAGCAAACACTAATCTATGAATGAATACATAGGTAGACAGGCAAGAAGATCAGATATAGATAGGCAAATGGGAATACATCCATGACCATACATAGGTTTGGTAGGTGGTGGCATAGTGCCTAAGGCATTTGACTGCTAACCAGAAGGCTGGTGGTTCAAACTGATCAGCCACTCCTCAGAAGGAAGATTCGGCAATCTACTTCCGTAGAGAAATCTCCTCAGAAACCCAAGGAGGGGTCGCTATGAGTCAAAATTGACTCAGTGGCAGTGAGTTTGTTTTCTTTTATCCTACATTTGTATGTACTATAAAAATATCTGTATCAGTTTAAAGCTAACAGAGAGCAAAGTTAGGATAAGTTCTTAGCCACAATTAAGCACCTTGAGGGAGTGAATCACTGGGCCTGTGGACTGGAGATTATGGTCACGGTGGACATCAAGTTCAACTGGCACAATATAGTATACAAAAATATTGTTCTACATCTTACTTTGATGAGTGGCCAACTAGGGTCTTAAAAGCTTGTGAGCAGCTATCTAAGATGCAACTAACACAGGGAGGAAGTGGGAGGAAAGCTCTTACACTGCGGAGAATGTAACCAGTGTCACAAAGCAAAATGTGTATGAACTGTTGACTGTAAAGCAAATCTGCTTTGTAAAATTTCACCCACATCATGATAAAAAGTTAATAAATAAGTTGGTCTTTTGCAGCAAGAAAAAATATTGCAACAATCTACATCAGCTCACAGTGTCAAGCATCTTTCTCTTCATTCAGTCAGTTCTGGTTAGCTCAACACTAACCATCCAAGTTACCAGCTGTAAACTTGGGAGTTCACAAACTTGCCTGCACTTCAGACCAGCAAGCCTCTTCTCTTTCTCTCTTCTGTGGGCTAGGGCAGTGGGCACCACCCATAGGCTCACGTGTCCACACAACTCCCTGCACTTCAACGGAACAAGTCCAAACTCAGCTGCACTTCCCCTTCTTCCACTCATAAGTGGACCCATGTGGTCACCACAATCAAGCATTCCAGGCTGCCTGCTTATTCATTGGCACCCTTTAACTTTCAGTCCTGGAAGGGATTCTTTTAGATGGGCACTTGCTTTTTCTTACCTCCAACCACCCAAAGACAAACCACTGCTTGAAATTCAGAAAGCACAAGTCTCTTCCCCCCACCCAAGGTCTTCCCTTAAATGTAAATTCTTGTTCCCTCAACAGTGATGGGAATGTCTGAATGTCTTTTGAAATGCAAGCTTCCTGCTTGGGGCTCAGGTTTTTGACCTAAACCTCCAATATTCTCTACACAGGTCTATTGGATTGAAACAAAAAGTCTGTGTTTCTTCGGGGCAAGTCTTAGACCCCTTTCAGCATGAGCAATCAAGTATTGTCTGAAAGCAGAGTTGCACATTCTCTGTAATCTGTAATATCCATTAATCATTTCTACCATACAACTTGGTAGGAGAAACATCAATATCCATAGTACATTCAAATAAACTACTCACTGCTGTCAAGTCCATTTTGACTCACAGCGACCCCTCCTTGGGTTTCCAAGGTGGTATCTCTACAGAAGTAGATTGCAGAGTCTTCCTTTCAAGGAGTGGCTGGTGGGTTTGAACCACCAGCCTTCTGGTTAGCAGTCAAATGCCTTAGGCACTGTGCCCCCAGAGCTCCTTCAGATAAACACATGATACTTTTTCTTTTCTCTTTCCACTTTCCACTTCTTTTCTCCACACCTTGAATATCTTCCCATTCATATGCATATAGTCTTAGGCCTAGGGCTAGGTGGAACCAGTTGACCCTGGCCCCCTATCCATTATCTTATTTAATGGATCTGGCTCTTACTCCAAGCCATTCCATGTGTGACTTTTCTCCCTATAACTGCGGCATAATATCTCTTACATTCCTTTCAGGCATTACAAATAACAACTAAAGTTACCATCTAATGATTGAAAGTTTCACTTCCCATGCCCCTTCATTCTTTCTCTTACAAAGTCACATGCTTCCATGAGTTTGGAGCCATTGCAGTGAATCCCAACTACTGACAGCAGCTGCTCAAATAATATCTTTTTGAGGGTTCAGCACATAGCTGGTCCCTATAAGGCAAAGGTTAAAGATGTCCCAAATGTCCAACTTGTCCAATCTGTTGTACCATTCAATCATCTCTAGCATCCACTACTCCTCCTTCCTCCAATACTCTTTCTTCCATCTTCCAAACAAATAACCAAACTCACTGCCATTGAGTCAGTTCCAACTTATAGCGACCCCTATTGGGTTCCAAGACTATATTTACAGAAATAGATTGCCCCATCTTCCTTCTGTGGAGCAGCCAGTGGGTTTGAACCACTGACTTTCTGGTTAGCAGCCAAATGCCTTATCCACTACAACACCAGGGTTCCATAATTCTCTGTAATGTCACCCAGAACACACAAACCACCAAGGTAATGGCTAACACTGTTGTGGAGGGTGTTGTTGTTAGGTGCCATTGAGTCGTCTCTGACTCATAGCAACCCTATGCACAGCAGAACGAAACAACTGAAACACTATCTGATCCTGTGCCAGCTCCGTGATCCCTGCTATACTTGAGCCCATCGCTGCAGGCACTGTGTCAATCCATCTCACTGAGGGCCTTCCACTCTTTCCTCGACCCTCCACCTTACCAAGCATGACATCCTTCTCCAGGGAATGGTCCCTTCTGATAACATGACCAAAGTAGGTGAGACGAAGTCTGGTCATTCTCCCTTCCAAGGAGCATTCCAGCTGCACTTCCTCCAGGACAGATTTGTTAGTTCTTTTAGCAGTCCATAGTACTTTCAGCATTCTTGGCCAGTACCCCAACTCAAAAGCATCAGTTCTTCTTGTGGAGGCTGGCAAGTCCCAAATCCGTTGATCAAGCATCAATCTGGAGGATTCTCCACAGCCACAATGGCTACAGTGGATGAAAAAATCAAGGCTGGCAGATCAGGCCACTGGGTGTTGTCTCAAGTCCCAAGAACCAGAGGCCTGACAATGATGAACCAGATGCAAGATTCAGAGCAAGAAAGTAAACCGCAGCAGAATATTCATATATATTTGATGCAGACCATACCCTCAAGGAAACTAACATGGTAACTCAAGATATATCCCACCCTAATCCTGCCTCATAATGGACTACTTACTTCCAAAATCCATAATCACAGACATAGAGGCCAGGATTTACATTACAAAATGGAGGGCTATGGCTAGAAGGACCATCTAGTTTACTGAAAATTCATACCTGATTGTTTAAAAAACAAAACAAAAAACCTGGCAGACCAGGAATAGAAAGGAACTTCCTTACTAAATAATTCACTGCTGCCAAAGGGGCAGGGAGGGAGCATCTTCTGACCCCCTCTAACCCTACAAGGGGAAGACAGAATCACCATCAATAGCCCATTCCTGTGAGGCCAGACATGCTGCCTCCCTCCAGCCCTTTCATCAATCCTGACACCAACCGTTCCTCCCGCAGCACACCACTTCTCTGCTGGGCCTGATAATTCACTGCTGTGGCTACACAGAACTCAGATTATGGGGTTTATTAGCGAAGCACTAGGCTACAATTCAAGTTCAGGAACAATGCCCAGTCTCTCTCAGTCCACCATCTCTCAGCCAACAATCTGTCTCAGTCTCTCTCAGCAGTGTGTGTCTTTCAGGAGCACGTTTCTCTCAACAGCACGTCTCTCTCAGCCAGCAGTCAGAGAAACTTGTTCTGCCTCTAGAAGGGCTCCTTTTTGAACCTGGCAGAGTGGCTAAACCAACCAATCCCAACATCAGAATTCTATACACCTGAGACAGAGTGAACTCTCCAGAAGATTGCTTCATGCTGGTTCAAGAGAAATACTCCAGGTGGATAACTGTAGCAATCAGGAGCTACTCAGTTACTCACGGCAAATTCCACCACAGAGTTTACAAAGACTTATGGCTAGAAAAGCCATTATGTAATTTAGTATACCGCATCTGCCCTGCAGTATTCTAGTCATGGTCCTTTCCCTGCTTCTGTGGTCCCACCTGCAACAGTGATGGATTGTCCTGCCACCAATCATGATTTGTGATGATTTTCTTTTTTCTTTATCATATATAATGAACTCCAAGACTATGATTTAATGGATTTCATTGGGCTCTGTACTAGCTGCATGCTGACAATTTCCCTAATCCAGATGATTTTCATTGTTTTTGTCTTGATCCTGTTGAAAGCTAAATAATAGGGTCTCTATAGAACAAAAAAAAACTAAAAAGAGTGAAAACAATATGGGAGAAGATACTTGTGACATATATCACTAAAAAAGAGCTAGTTTCCAAGATTTATTAATGTTTGTGTATATTTATTTATAACATATTTATTATTTATAATATTAAACTAATACTGCATTATACCATTATGCATATGAATAATATATAAACATTTTATAAAGATATATGAATTCCTAGAAGTCAATATAAAAGAAACAAAACTCATAGAAAAATTGAGAAAAGACCTAAACATACACTTCATAAATGAAATTCAAATAGTCAAAAAACATATAAAAAGATGTTCAACTTCATTAGTGATCAAGGAACTAAAAATTAAAACCACAAATAGATTCTACCATCACTAAAGAGAATGGTTAAAATGTAAAGGACTTAAAATAGTAACTCTACAAGGCTGTGAATCAACTGAACCTATATACACAGATAAATTCACTTTGGAAAATAGTTGGACATTATCTAATTTAAACTCAGGGCAACATGGTGGCACAGTGCTTAAGCACTCGGCTGCTAAGCAACAGGTCAGGTTAGGCATACACTATGATCTAACAATTCTACTCCTGCTATTTCCTCAATGGAAATAAAGTGAAACAAACCAAAAATGAATAAAATAAGCTAGATATAAAGAATGACCGTTAGGGGTCCATCTTGATAAACTTCAAAATGAGGCAAAACTAAACTATAAAGTGTTAGAATTTAGGATTGCGATTACCTTTGGGGAGATGGAAGAAGTTACTATGATTGGGAAATAAGGGAGCCTTCTGAGATGCTGGCAATATTTGGAATGGGAGGGCTACATGAGTGTTTGCTTTGTGATAATTCATTGAGCTGTGTATTTGTGGGTTTTGCACTTTTCTGTCTGCATGTTGTTTTCTACTTTGCAAAATGTGATGATAGAATTCTGAGATGACCCTTTAGCATTCCTAGCCCCTCCCCTTAGTGTAGGCAGAACCTGTGAGTAAGATGAAATACTAACTCTTTCCATTAGGTTGTGTTATATGGCAAATGATGAGAGACATGCTCCTCCTGGCCTGGAGGAAAGCAAACATCCATATTGTTAAGTGCCCTATGGGGTTACCTGATAAGAAACTGTGGCAGTCATTAGATCTGAGAACAATCCCTGGGTGACAGCTGGCAAGAAGATGGGGAACTCAGTCAGACAACCACAAAGAAATGAATGTGGCCAACATCTGGTAAGCTTGGAAAAGAAGACTCTGAGCCTCAGATAAAAATTGCAGCCCCAGTTGGCACCTTGATTTCAGCTTAGAGATTCCTAAGCAGTGGACCCAGCTAACTCATACTAAGACTCCTGACCCACAGAAATTGTGAGATAATAAATTTGTATAGTTTGAAACCACTAAATTTATGGTTGTTTCTTACACATAACATTAGAAAACTAGTCAGTAAGAACCAGTTGCTATAGAGTTCATTTGATTCTTGGTGACTCCATGTGTATTAATGTAGAAGTATGCTCTATAGCTTTTTCAGTGACTGATTTTTCAGAAGTAGATCACCAGGACTTTCATGCAAAACACCTCTGGGTGGACTAACCTCTAACTATTTGTTTAGCAGCCTAGCATTTGAAGCATTTGTACCACTCAAGGACTCCTAGAAAACTAATACAAGTGTTAAAAATACAAAGAGAGAACTATGGAATTTTTTGCTATTAAGATGAATAACATAGATGAGTGGAAAGTTATTAGAAAAATCAAATTTTTACCAAAAGTGACTCAAAAAGAAATTTTTATTGTTGTTAGGTTCTGTTGAGTCAACTCTGACTCATAGCAACCCTATACACAACAGAACGAAGGAATGCCCAGTCCTGTGCCAGCCTCACGATCCCTGCTATACCTGAGCCCATCGTGGCAGCCACTGTGTCAATCCACCTTCTTGAGGGCCTTCCCCTTTTACACTGACCCTCCACTTACCAAGCATGACATCCTTCTTCAGGGAATGGTCCCTTCTGACAACATGACCAAAGTAGGTGAGACGAAGTCTAGCCATTCTCGCTTCCAAGGAGCATTCCAGCTGTACTTATTCCAGGACAGATTTGTTAATTCTTCTAGAAATCTGTGGTACTTTCAGTATCCTTCACCAATAGCACAACCCAAAAGCATCAAGTTTTCTTTGATCTTCCTTATTCATTGTCCAGCTTCCATATTCATATGAGGCAATTGAAGATACCATGGCTTGGATTAGGCACATCTTTAAAAAAAAAAAAAAAAATTGCTGTGATTTGAGTGAAATTTTACAGAGCAAATTCCAAAGAGCAGTTCATAAACATTTTATCTCAGGACATTGACTGCAATTTCCCACAATGTAACAGCTCTCATCCCACTTTCTCCCTATAGTTACCTCTTTCCTGTGTCTTTCCCTCCCATGCACTCCTGCCCCTCGAGCTATGTCCCTGTTCATACACTGCCCTTCCATTCTCCCATGATTGATCTCTCCAAGGAGTGTATCTACCTAATGTAAATGTTCAGCTCATATGTCTGTCTTTTGCTTGGCTGAAAGCCACAGGAGTGGTTTCAGTTCCAGACCTGAAGGGCAGGTAGGGGCCATAGTCTCAGTGGTTCCATCAGGCTCTATTCAGACCAGCAAATGTGGTGGGTTAGGCGCACCTTAGTCTTCAAAGAGACATCTTTGTTCTTCAGCACTTTAAAGAGGTCTTGTGCAGCAGATTGGTCCCATGCAATATGCCTTCTAATTTTTTGACTGCTGCTTCCATTGTTGTTGATTGTGGGACCAAATAATATGAAATCATTGACAACTTCACTCTTCTCTCCATTTATCATGATGCTGCTTATTATTCGAGTTGTGAGGATTTTTGTTTCCTTTATGTTGAGGTGTAATCCATACTGCAGACTGTCGTCTATAATCTTCATCAGTAAGTGCCTCAAGTCATCTTCACATTCAGCAAGCGAAGTTATGTCATCTGATTGTCAGAGGTTAGTGACACTTCCTCCAATCCTGATGCTGTATTTTTCTTCATATAGTTCAGTTTCCCAGATTATTTACTCAGCATACAGATTGAGTAAGTATAGTGAAAGGAAACAATCCAATACACTTCCCTTCCTGATTTTAAACCATGCAATATCCCCTTGTTCTGTTCAAACAACAGCCTCCTGGCCTATGTACATGTTCCTCATTAGCACAATTAAGTGTTCTGGAATTCCCATTCTTCTCAATGTTATTCATAATTTGTTATGATCCACACAGTCAAATGCCTTTACATAGCCAATAAAACACAAGTAAGTATCTTTCTGGTATTCTTTACTTTCAGCCAAGATCCATCTGACATCAGTAATGATACTCCTTGTTCCATGTTCTCTTCTGAATCTAGCTTGCATTTCTGGAAGTTCCCTGTCAATATATTGCTGCAACCGTTTTTGCGTTATATTCAGCAAAATGTTACTTGCATGTGATGTTAAAGATACTGTTTGATAATTTCCACATTCTGTGAGATTACCTTTTTTTGGAATGGGTACAAATTGACTCACTGGATCTCTTCCAGTCAGTTGGCCAGGTAGCTGTCTTCCAAATCTCTTGGCATAGATGTACCTTCAGTGCAGCACCCATTTGTTGAAACATCTCAGTAGGTATCCTGTCAATTCATGGAGCCATGTTTTTTGCCAATTCCTTCATGTAGCTTCGCCTTCTTCCTTCATTACCATCAGTTCTTGATCATATGCTATCTCTTGAAATGGATGAACACCAACCAATTATTTTTGGTACAGTAACTTTATGTATTCCTTCCATCTTCTTTTGATGTTTCCTGCATCATTCAATATTTTGCCCATAGAATCTTTAAATATTGCAACTCAAGCCTTGAATATTTTCTTCCATTCTTTCAGCTTGAGAAATGCTGAGCATGTTCTTCCCTTTTGGTTCTCTAACACTTGGTCTTTGCACATTTCATTATAATAATTGACTTTGTCTTCTCGAACTGCTCCTTGAAATCTCCCATTCAGCTCTTTTATCTTGTCATTTCTTCCATTTGCTTTAGCTACTCTGTTCAAAAGTAAGTTTCAGGGTCTCTTCTGACATCCATTTTGGTCTTTTCTTCCTTTCCTGTCTTAATGACCTTTTGCTTTCTTCATGGATGATGCTCTTGATGTCATCCCACAATTCATGTGGTTTTCGGTCATTGGTGACCAGTGTGTCAAATATATACTTTAGACAGTCTCTAAATCCAGGAGTGATATAATACAGGCATATATTGGCTCCTGTGGACTTGTTTGAATTGCATACAGCTTCAGCTTGAACTTGCATATGCGCAGTGGATGATCTGTTCCACAGAGAGCTCCTGGCCTCATTTTGTCTGTAGATAGTGAGCTTCTCCATCGCCTTTTTGCATGATGTAGTCAGCCTTATTCCTGTGTATTCCATCTAGTGAAGTCCACATGTTTAGCCACCATTTATGTTGTTGAAAAAAGGTATTTTCAATGAATAAGTCATTGGTCTTGCAAAATTCTATCATGCAATCTCAACATCATTTCTATCACCAAAGCCATATTTTCCAACTATTAGTGATTCATCTTTGTTTCCAACTTTTGCATTCTGTTGTTATGTTATTGTCAGGTGCTGTCAAGTTGTCTCTGACTCATAGCAACCCTATGCACAGTAGAACAAAAAACTGCCCAGTCCTGTGCCAGCCTCATGATCCTTGCTATACCTGAGCCCATCGTTGTGGCAACTGTGTCTATCCATCTCATTGAGGGCCTTCCCCTTCTTCATTGACCCTCCATTTACCAAGCATGATATCCTTCTCCAGGTAATGGTTCTTTCTGACAACATGACCAAAGTAGGTGAGATGAGGTCTGGCCATTCTCACTTCCAAGGAGCATTCTGTCTGCACTTCCTCCAGGACAGATGTTAGTCCTTTTAGCAGTCCATGGTACTCATAGCATTCTTCTCCAACACCACAATTCAAAAGTATCAACTCTTCTCCCATCTTCCTTATTCATTGTCCTGCTCTCACATGCATAAGAGGTGATTAAAATCACCATGGCTTGGGTTAGCCACACCTGTCTTCAAGGAGACATCTTTGCTCTTCATCACTTGAAAGAGGTCTTTTGCAGGTTTGCCCAATGCAATATGTCATCTGAAGTCTTAACTGCTGCTTCCATTGGTGTTGATTGTAGAATGAAATACTTGACAACTTCAATCTTTTCTCCATCCACCGTGAAGCTGTTTGTTGGACCAGTTGTGAGGATTTTTGTTTTCTTTATATTCAGATATGATCCATACTGCAGACTGTAGTCTTTAAGCTTCATCATTAAGTGTTTCAAGTCATCCTTACTTTCAGTAAGCAAAGTTGTTGTGTCATCTGAGTATCCCAGGTTGTTAATGAGTCTTCCTCCAATCCTGATGCCATGTTCTTTTTCATATAATCCAGCTTCTCAGATTATTTGCTCAGCATACAAGTTGAATAAGTATAGTGAAAGGATACAACCTTGACTCACTCCCTTTTTTATTTTGAACCATGTAGTATCCCCTTGTTCTGTTTGAACAACAGCCTCCTGATCTATGTACAGGTTCCTCATGAGTATAATCAAGTGTTCTGGAATTCCCGTTCTTCTCAGTGTTATCCACAATTTGTTATGATCCACACAAACAAATGCTTTTGCATAGTCAATAAAACGTAAGTAAATGTCTTTCTGGTATTCTTTGCTTTCAGCTAAGATCCATCTGACTTCAACAATGACATCCCTCATTCCACATCCTCTTCTGAATCCAGCTTGCATTTCTAGAAGCTCTCTGTCAATATACTGCTGTAACCATTTTTTAATTATCTTCAGTAAGATTCTACTTGCATGTGATATGTGGTGGTTATGTTTTTGTGTCAACTTGGCTAGGCCTGGTTGAATGGCTGGGCAGCTAGATGTAGTATTCCCCATGATGAGACTGGTAATCAGCTGCATGGTGGAATCTACTGGGAGCAGCCTTTGGGTATGTGGTCTGCTTTCCGCATATAAGCAGCAGCTTTGGGAATGGTCTCTAGCCTATGGCAAGCTTGGACCCTGCATGTAGCCATGTTGTGGCTCAGCAGCCTGCTATGCTCTGCCAACCTTGGGACTTACAATGGACTTAAGTTAATGGCCTGCTGTGTGGTTTGGTAACATGGGGACTGTGCCTTTTTACTTGTCAACCTTGGGGCTTCTCAGCCTCAGCAGCCTGCAGCTGTCTGAGTGAAGAAATG
>NW_006921632.1:5120468-5121702 GCF_000298275.1 Orycteropus afer afer
TCTCAGCCTCAGCAGCCTGCAGCTGTCTGAGTGAAGAAATGCCTCTAGCTCCAGTGGGCCGGGAGCAGGAGGCAGAGCTGGACCCTAAGGTTGAGGGGCTTTCACCCAGACCCTAGAGCCTGGCACTTTGAACTTGGACTTAAAGCCTCCAAATTGTAAGAATAAACTCCTGTTTGTTTAAGACCATCCCATTTGTGGTATATTTCTTGTCAGAGCAGCACTAGGTAACCAGAGCATGATATTAATAATATTGTTCGATAATTTCCACATTCTGTGGGACCATCTTACTTTGGAATGGGTACAGATATGGATCTCATCCAGTCAGTTGGCCAGGTAGCTGTCCTCCAAATCTCTTGGCATAACCGAGTGAGTGCCTCCAGCAGGGCATCCATTTGTTGAAAGATCTCAGTGGGTATTCCTTCAATTCCTGGAGCCTTGTTCTTCACCAATTCCATCAGTGCAGCTTTGACTTCTTCCTTCAGTACCATTGGTTCTTGATCATATGCCACCTCCTGAAATGGATGAACATCGAACAATTCTTTTTGGTACAATGATTCTGTGTATTCCTTCCATCTTCTTTTGATGCTTCCTGCATCATTTAATATTTCTCCCACACTCGTTGGGGGCCACATGCTGGAGTGGGTAAGGGGAGGAATGGTATAGAAAGAGTCCAGGACTACTGTGATAGCATTAGGAAAAGGGAGGACACCGAATTGTACATATAATATATATACGACAGATGCTAATACCAACCAGTATATCCACAAAACTGCATTATCATTAACACCAAATACCAGGCTACAGATAAACACATAAACATCTGAGAAGATCAGATGGGTGTCAGTGAACAGGAGCATACTCTAGACCAAGGATAGATTCAGCAGAGGCTAATCTTGCACAGATACCAGTGATACTACATAACCACAATCCTTACAGAAACAACAGAAGACAGACATAGAGTAATCCCTCACAGACAGCCAGACACTGTGGGAGATAGATCCAACAGATCTACTGACTCAGGACCATAGTATTGGGGGACACCAGACTCAATTGGCACAACAAAATACATAAAGGTCTTGTTCCTCATCCTACATTGGTGAGTGGCGACTGGGGTCTTAAAAGCTTTCAAGCAGCCATATAAGATGCACCTAATGGTCTCCTATCATTGGAGTGCAAAACAGTGCAAAAAAACAAGAAGAGCATTTGGAAGCAATCAGCCCTAGGATTAGATGGC
>NW_006921632.1:5122372-5128509 GCF_000298275.1 Orycteropus afer afer
AATCTTTCAATATTGCAACTCAAGGCTTGAATTTTTTCTTCAGTTCTTTCAGCTTGAGAAATGCCAAGCATGTTCTTCCCTTTTGGTTCTTTAACTCCAGGTCTTTGCACATTTCATTATAGTAATTGGCTTTGTCTGCTTAAGCAGCTCTTTGAAATCTTCTGTTCAGATCTTTTATCTTGTCATTTCTTCCATTGGCTTTAGCTATTCTCTGCTCAAGGGCAAGTTTCAGAGTCTCTTCTGACATCCATTTTGGTCTTTTCTTCCTTTTTTGTCTTTTTAATGACCTCTTATTTTCTTCATAGATGATGTTCTTGATGTCATCCCACAATTCCTCTGGTTTTCAGTCATTGGTGTTCAGTGCATCAAATCTATTCTTTAAATGGTCTCTAAATTCAGGAGGGAGGGATATTTTCAAATTCATACTTTGGCTCTCGTGGACTTGTTGTAATTGTCTTCAACTTCAACTTGAACGTGCATATAAGCAGTTGATGGTGTGTTTCACAGTCAGCTCCAGCATTGTTTTGGCCAAAGATATTGAACTTCTCCATAGACTCTTAGCATAGATGTAGTCAATCTGATTCCTGTGTATTCCATCTGGTGAAGTCCACATTTATAGTCATCACTTATGTTGTTGAAAAAAAAAAGTATTTGCAATGAATAAGTCATTGGTCTTGCAAATTCTATCATGTGATCTCCATGCATGGCATTCTAATCACCAGTAATAATCAACATATCTTGATTGGATGTTTGGTCAATTTCAGACTGCAGGACTTGGTAGAAATCTTCAATTTCCTCATCTTTGGCTTTGGTGGTTGGTGCATAAATTTGAATAATAGTAGTATTAACTGGTCTTTCCTATAGGCATATGATATTACTCTATCACTGACAACGTTGAACTTCAGGATAGATCTTGAAACATTCTTTGTGACGATAAATGCCATACCATTCCTCTTCAATTTGACATTCCCAGCATAGTAGATCATATGGTCATCTAATTCAAAATGGCCAAAACCAGTCCATTTTAGCTTACTAATGCCTAGGATATCGATCTTTATGTGTTCCATTTCATTTTTGACAACTTCCAATTTTCCTAGAGTCATACTTCGTACATTCCATGTTCCAATTATTAATGGATGTCTGCAGTGGTTTCTTCCCTTTTGAGTCATGCCACATCAGCCAGTGGAGGTCCTGAAAGCTTTATTCTATCCATGTCATTAAGGTCAACTTTGAAGAGGCAGCTCTTCCCCAATTGTATTTTGAGTGCCTTCTGACCTGAGGGGTTCATCTTCCAGCACTATATCAGACAGAGTTTCAGGGGTATTCACAAAGTTTTCAACTACTATATCAGACAGTGTTTCACAGCTATTCACAAGGTTTTCACTGGCCAATTCTTTGAGAAGTGGATGGCCTCTTCCTTCTTCCAAGTCTGGAAGTTCCACTGAAACCTGTCCACTGTGGGTGACCCTGCTGGTATTTGACATACCAGTGGCATAGCCTGCAGCCTTACAGCAACACTCAAGCCACCACAGTATGACAAACTGACATAAATATACCTATAAGCATGAAATTAAATCAGTAATTTAAAAACAGTCTTTCTATAAAGAATGAACCAGACACATATGGTTTCACTGGCAATCAAAGAGAAAAAAAAAACCCTAATTTTACATATACTAGTAAAAGAGGGAAACACCTCAACTCTTTTATGATGATAGCATAATTTTGGGAGCTCTCGTGGCATAGTACCTAAGGCATCTGACTGCGAACCAGAAGGCTGGCAGTTCAAACCCACCGGCCACTCCTCAGAAGGAAGATTGGGCAATCTACTTCCATAGAGATACCACCTTGGAAACCCAAGGAGAGGTCACTATGAGTCAAATCGCCTTGAAGGCAATGAGTTTAGGGATTTTTTTTAGCATAACTTTGATACCTGACAAAAATAAGCTAATGTCACTCATGAACATAACTGCAATGATCCTAAGCAAAATTTTTAGTAAACATGAATCTAACAGTGTGTTAAAAAGATGATATTCTATTCTATATCATGGTCACATTGAATTTATCTCAGTAATTCAAAGTTGTTTAAACATTAGAAAGTGAATTAATGGAAATCACAACATTAACAGACAAAGAAAAACCATGTGATCATCTCACTAGAAAAAGAAAAGTAGCTAGTTTACTGAAAATTCATACCTGATGATAATTTAAAAACTTCTGGCAGATCAGGAATAAAAAGGAACTTCCTTAAACTGTTAAAATGCTGCTAAAAAGTCAGGGAGGCCACATCTCCTAACCTCCCCTAACCGCACAAGAGGAAGACAGAATCACTATCAGTAGCCCAAGGCCTATTCGTGCAAGGCCGGACATGCTGCCTCCCTCCAGCCCTTTCACCAACCGTTCCACCAAAAGCACCCACCACCTCTCTCCTGGGTTCAATAATTCACTGCAGTGGCCACACAGAACTCACAGATTACGGGGTGTATTAGAGAAGTACCAGGCTACAATTCAAGTTCGGGAAAAATGCTCAGTCTCTTTCAGGAGCTGGTGTCTCTTTCAGCAGCACATCTTCCTCAACCAGCAGTCAGAGAGAGACTTCTTCTGCCTTTAGGAGGCCTCCTTTTGAGCCTGGCAGAGTGGCCAAACTAAGCAATCATAACATCAGAATTCTAAGCACCTGAGAGAGAGCAGGAACCTCCCAGAACATTGCTTTGTGTTGTGCCCCACAGAAATACCCCAGGTGGATAAATTTTACAATCAGGAGTTCCTCAGTTACTCACAGCAAATTCCACCACAGAGTTTACAAAGACTTATGGCTAGAAAAGTCACACTAAGTATTTTACTACACCTCTAATGCCTATATATCTGTGATAGTTGGAGCTGTGTGTCAACTTGCCTGGACCCCAGTTCTGTGTGGTTGTTCCCATGATCGGATCGGATGACTGTGTTGTGAGTGGCCAATCTATTCAAGGGGAGTTTCCCTAGGGGTGTGGCCTGCTTTCAGGATACCCAGGGACATCCTGGGAAGAGAAACATTCTTCTGTGGATTGGGATTCTGTTGTACTGCTTACAACTGTCCGTGAGTGAGCAGTCCACCGTTCAGCCTGGAGATCTTGGATTTGTCATTCGTTGGAGTCAACAGCAGGTATACTGCCTGCCAGCCTTGAGCTTCTTGGCCCCTGTGGTTGCAGAAGCTAGGAAAAGCTTCCAGCCTGATGTTTGCTCCAGGGACTTTGGGCTTGCCAGCTTCTATATATTTGTGAGCCATTTTCCTAAGATAAATTTCTCTCTCTCTTTATATATATATATATACATATATATAAGCTTTGCTGGTTTTTGTTTCGCTGGAGAACGTAGTCTAACACAATACCTAGACCTATAACAAAAGTTGCCCTAAATTAGATGAGGTTGTTGTCACTTCTTGGCCACAGCCAAATACCCAGAGGGAGCAAATTGTTGAACCGATGGGCTCAGGACCCTAGTCCCAGGGGACATCAAACTCAATTGGCATAATATACTACGCTAAAACATTGTTCCACGTCCTACTTTGGCAAGTAGCAACTGGGATCTTAAAAGCTTACAAGCAGCCATCTAGATGTAATGATGGGTCTCTCCTCATCCAGAGCAAAGAAGAATGAAGAAAACCAAAGATTCATGGAAACAATTAGTCCAAACAACTGGTACACCATGTGATCCTCAGCGTATACGACTATGAGACCGGAAGAACTAGACGGTGCTTGGCTACCACTGTGAACCACTCAGAGAGGGATCTGTGTAGGAGATCCTGGATAGAGTGGGAGAACAATGTGGAACAAAAACAAAATCATTTGGGGAAAAAAAAAAAAAAAAAGGACCAGATTTGTTGGTCTGATAAAGCCTGATGAAACCACTGAGACTGAGGCCCCTAGCTGCCTTTTGGGTCTGGAATTGAACCCACTCCTGTGGCTTCCAGCCAAGCAAAAGACAGGCATATGAGCTCAACATTTACATTAGGTAGATACACTCCTTGGAGAGATCAATCATGGGAGAATAGAAGGGCTGTGTATCCACAGGGAAACAGCTCGGGGGGCAGGAGTGCATGGGAGGAAAGGACACAGGGAAGAGGTAACTATGGGAGGTAGTGAAGGGGAGCTGTTGCACTGTGGGAAA
The DNA here is from genome assembly GCF_000298275.1 of Orycteropus afer afer. NCBI lineage: Eukaryota > Metazoa > Chordata > Mammalia > Tubulidentata > Orycteropodidae > Orycteropus > Orycteropus afer. Next base: position 5,126,519 of record NW_006921632.1, read on the forward strand.
TTGTAGTCAATGTCATGAGACAAATTATATGTGAGCTGATGTATGGAAAGTGAATTTTCTCTGTAAACTTTCACTCACATCACAATAAAAAATAAAAAATAATTGCTCTTAATTAACCATTTGTTGTTGCTGTTCTCTGTTGTTATGGAATCAGCTCCAACTCATGGTGACCACATGTAAAACGGAATGAAACATTGCCTGGACCTGCACCATCTTCATAATCATTGTTACGTCAAGCCCATTGTTATGGCTACTGTGTATTTTGAGAGCCTTCCAGCCTAAGGGGCTCATCTTCCAGTACCACATCTGCCAACATTCTCTTGTGACCCATAGGGTTTTTATTGGGTAATTTTCAGAAGTAGATTGCCAGGCCTTTTTTGCTAATCTGTCTCAGTCTGGAAGCTATGCCAAAACTTTCCACCACGAGAGAACCTGCTGGTATTTGAAATACCAGCATCATAACATTACAATGTTAGCCAAAAACTCACTCACCAATTTGCTTAATACAATAGTTTCTATTAAAAGAATATCATTTGGAACACGTTTGAATTGAACAACATGTTTGAATTGGAATCCTTTTAATAAAATGCTGTGGACCAGAGGATATAGAAAAGTAAACAGACCAAAAGCTTCCTACTAATTTTATCAGTTCATGGTATAGCAATAGATGCTTTTAAAGTGCTTGAAGAGATTGCTTCCCACCACCCCCAGCACTAGATATCTCAAAGATCATCAGACATCTTCTACTGCAAAGATTAATTTCCTGAAGTTTAGGTTTTGTACCTTCTTATGCTAAAAGAGTGCTATTCCCCACGCTTAGATTTGGTAAGACCCAGACTCACAAGACTTGAAGATGATGCTGGAGGTGTATGGTAGAGAAAATATGCTATCCCACCATGTGTGGAATGAGTCAGGACACAAGCATCATAAACATCAACTTTACAGCAGTCTAAGCATCCCAGGAGGAGAAAGATGAGTTGCAGAAGGTTAAGAAGGTAACAGAATAATAAATTATTTCTGTTATGTAGAAATTGAATGGCAGATAATTCAGGCCTGAGTAGAATTTTAGGAAGAACAATTGGTGAATTGGGGAAAAAAAAAAATGGTGTTCTTGGTTTGAGGAATGTTGTTGTTGTTGTTTGCTGTCGATTTGGCCTGACTCATAGTGAACCCTCTTTGGGTTTCTGAGGCAGTATCACTACGGAAGTAGATTGCCCAACCTTCCTTCTGAGGAGTGGCTAGTGGGTTTGAACCGCCAGCCTCTGGTTAGCAGTCAAGTGCCTTAGGCACTAGGCTACCAGAGCTCCTAGGTTTGAGGAATAGGATTAAGAATTAACAGGCAGGGATCTGGCAAGATGGCAGACTAGGCAGAAAGACTGCACAGACCGTCCTCAACAAAGAGAAGGGAAACCAATTAACACAGACATAGAAGATAATCCTGGACCCCTGAGCCTTGAAGGGAAGGATATACAAGTGGACTAAACCCCAACTGGCAGAAGAATTTGCGTGAAAATACCAAAAAAGGAGACAGACAGAGCTGCGGTCAGGCAGCGGTTGTGAGCGATCCTGACGGCACAGACAGCTTGGAGATTCCCGAGTGGTGCTAGGACCTAAGAATTGATCTAAAAAATCACTCTGCTAGCCAGGGACTGCGCGGAGGACTGTGCACGGTGGCTGGGGAACAAATGGAGAAGGTGAAGAGAAAGGTGGGCTGAGCTGTGGACTTTCGCGGGTCCAGAGGGCACTGCCATTTGAAGGTTTAAAAGCGGCTTGATGATTTTGGATATATAAAGAGACAGTGCTCTTGCAGATTCCTGGGGCTTAAGAACACGTTCTGCTTTCCAGCAACACCAAGAACACTCGGGACCTGCAAGACTGACAAGATACGGTAATTAGGAGGCGGGGCAAGATGGCGGACTAGGCAGAAGGATTGCACAGACCCTCTTCAACAAAGAAAAGGGAAACCAATTAACACAGACACAGAAGATAAT
>NW_006921632.1:5145465-5150229 GCF_000298275.1 Orycteropus afer afer
AAAGAAAGAATTAACAGGCAGAGGATGGAGGTTAGGTTATATTCACTCCATTGGGTAGAGCCTTTGTCTATTTACCACCCTATCACCAGCATTTAATGTAATATCTGCCAGAGAGTGGGTTCTCAGCCAATACTTATTGTGGTATTGAACATACAATAATGATATGAAAACATTGAATTGGAGACACAAGAAGTGGTCATTATGTGAGTAGAAACTCTAAGAAAATTAATTAAAATAAATTTGGGAAATAAGAGAATAAGAGGGAAAAAGTTCCCAGATTTAAATTTGAGGGCACAGGGATCATGATACCTGTCAGGCCCCCTTATCTACCAAGTCATCTGGTAAAAGGGATAGAAATTTCCTGGAAAAACCTGGGACTAATCCAGACTTTCCAGGCCACTTGCCATGGACATGGCCTCCCAAAGGAGCCTTGGAATGGACTGATACAAGACTACCTCCAGGGATCCAGTTAGAGGGGTCAGGCTTCAAGAATAGATTGTTGGCCTTATTACAGTTGGCTCTCAACAGTAACCAGTTAGAAGCTCATGCCTGCCTGAGTGTGGTTGTGTGTGTGTGTGTGTGTGTGTGTGTAAGTGACACAGATGGAGGAGGATGGAGGCAGAAGGGCAAACTCCTAGTCCTATAAATGAACAGGTGGTTTGCAGCAAAGCTCACTGCACCCTTATTCTGTCTGTGAATCCCTTGCTTTGAGCCTAAGATCAGCACAGCCAATGTCCTCACCAGCGAGTGTAGAAGCCAATGGAGAAGGTCAGTGACTATATACATTTCTCTTACGTTGGAAGCTGGCCCTGCCTCTAGTGGCATCCATCAAAGATGAACATTCCCTGGCTCCTTCAGCGTCCACCTGTGTTCAAATCACACAGCAGCTGTGGAGGAGAGTTCACAGACCTTGACTCTGTTTCTCCCTCTGTTTCTTAACTCTAACTTCTTCCTTGTTCTGTTTCTTTCTGTCTTCCGCTCCGTGTTTCCATAAGGCTCTTTCAGTCCATTCATCTCTTTCAGTCCCCCTGGCCCTGGCTGAGAAAGAGATGGCTGGAACATGACTGAGAGGGCCAATCTGGCTTGCAGAGACCTGTCTCGAAGGCATGGGGTGAAGTAGACAACCCAGAAAGTCAACTCTCATTCCTAGAGCTTGCAGGAGTTCCATCCAAGTACCTGGTTCTTTAGTTCTTGTTCTGTATCATCAGGGAAGCACGCCTGGCATGCCTGGTCAGTCTGTAAGTCTCTTTCCATGTTTGACATTCTTATTCTCAGTTTTGTTTGTTTGTTTTTAATTTGCCTCTATTTTGTGTGAGCCTTAGTCTATTTACCACCCTATCACCAGCACTTAATGTAATATCTGCCACAGAGTGGGTTCTCAGCCAATACTTATTGTGGTGTTGAACATGCAATAATGATATGAAAGCATATTGAATTGGAGACACAAGAAGTGGTCATTGTGTGAGCAGAAACTCTAACTAGATGTCTGTGTTTCTTGATGTACTTCTCTATTCCTCTACCCAAAAGGCCTACCTCTTCGTCTCCTAACCCTCTGCCTACGGTTTCATTTCACATGTGGAAGGAATACTCAACAGACTCCGCCACCTGGAAAGAGGAGAGGCTCATAATCCGTTGTAATGTTTCCTGCTTCTGACTGTCAGGAAGTTCTTTACATCTGACTTACGTTTTTCCTGATACACTTAAGTTCCCTATAAACCTGTCTTATCAAATAAACCTATTTTACCATATTTTCATACTTCTTTCCATCTCCCTCTAGTTTAGCCTCTCTTAATTCTTTCCTTGATATTAACATTTTTCCTTTTTTTTTTTTAGGGGGAGGGCTTTCTGCTATTTCTATTATTACATTTGCTTTTCTTTCTATTTTCAACCTTTGTTTGTATTCTTTGGTATTTTTCATTTACCTACACTTTTCTTTCTTGTTACTTAGGGAAAAGATGGCTAAGAAGTAACTAAAGGACAGTCCCCTCTTAGAAAATGTGATACACAGCAGGAGGTCCACATCTTTCGCAGTGTTTCTGGGAGCTAGATTAAGAGAAAAGGGAACTTAAGTGTATCAGGAAAAATGTTAAGTCAGATGTAAAGAACTTCCTGACAGTGAGAAGCAGGAAACATTACAATGGATTATGAGCCTCTCCCTTCTCCAGGTGGCAGAGTCTGTTCAGTATTCCTTCCACATGTGAAATGAAACTGTAGGCAGAGGGTTAGGAGACAGAGATCAGAGCTAATGTTTATTTATTGTCTAATCCGTACCAGCCACTAGCCAATTCATCCAGTTCATTTCAGTTCATCCTCATTTTGTAGGAGAAAGACCTGAGACTCAGCCAGGCAACTTCATGTCATAGTAAATGGCAATGCTGAGGTTGGATTTGGGGTGAGCCCAACTCTAAAGCTCCTATATTTTACCCAGTGCTTCCTTGAAAAGTGATGAGATTAGATTTCAGGTATGATTTTGAATCTCATAAGTTTTAACTCTTCACCTCTTAAAATCTCTTAATCCAAAACTTTCTCCTTATTTCTCCTCTCCTATTCTCTCCCTCTCTCTCTCTCTCTCTCTTTCTCTCTCTCTCTCTCTCTGTCATCATGACTCACTCTTCCCCTCACTTTCCATTTTTCTTGTTGTTTGCCGTGGAGTCGGCCCAGACTCATAGCGACCCCTTCCTGGGTTTCCGAGGCAGTATCACTACGGAAGTAGATTGCCCCATCTTCCTTCCGAGGAGTAGTTTGTAGGTTTGAACCACAAGCCTTCTGGTTAGCAGTCAAGTGCCTTAGGCACTCTATGCTATTTAAAATAGGCATAACTTTTTCAGGCATTTTAAATAGCAAAATAGTTCACATTAGCCAATACTTTGGAGGATCTGGAGTTTCATCCCATTACTGATCTTCAGTCACTTCTCTTGATTACTTAAATTCTTCTCCCCAATCCTTTTTACTCATCTTTGAACATACACTCATTTCTTGCATAGCCAAAGTCAGATCCTTATGGATCCCTTTGCATCTCATTTTCTCTCCCTCATTCTGTTAGTTTAATGGCTATTTGCTCTTTTTTTCAATCTTCATATTGAAGGTGACTGACATCAGAGAAGAGCAGCAACTCTTGCCTGGTTTCATTATACCCTGCGTCTCTTATGGAATAGTTAATTCATTTTAGAGCTCGGATGGAAAAAAGATAGGACAATGGGAAGAGATCAAATATTATGAGTTGGAGAGGCAAAATCTGAGTAAGAACCTCAGCTGTAAAATGAGATTGAGATTGAAGCTATTTTCAGTATTTCTGTTATTTCTAGGGTCTTCCATTAATGCAGATCATTCAGAAGGGTCTTTCAGTAAAGGACGATTTGTGACCTGCATATATATATATATATTGTCTTTCACAGAGATCTAGCCCATCCCAGGGATTAGCATGCCAGGGCATTATAATATCCAAGTCAGGGGTTGCAGGTAGTTCATTGATCCTCAGTTTCAGAGGAATGTGAAGAAACTAGAATGCAACCAGTAGCAGAAAGATATCAAATGAAGCAACGTGTAGGCAGAAAATACTGAGAGGGAAGCAATGAGAGAACTTAGAATGCCTAAAAGACAGCTCAAATTGACAAATCTCTGTTGCCAACTGAATATTGTTATCTTAGTTTCCTAGGGATGCCATAACAAACATCAAAAAGGAAGTGACTTTAAAGAACAGAAATTTCTTTTCTCTCAGCTCTGGAGTCTGAGTTTATGGCGTCGACAGGGCTGAGCCCTCTCTCTGTCAGCCATAGGTGAAGAGTTTTCCTTGTTGGTAACCCTGGTTACCTTGGTGTTCCTTGTATTGCAGACAGATCCTCACATGGTGTCTTCCCCTGTATGTGACACTCTGTTCCCATATCTGTTCTCTCCTTTCACGTGACACCTCTCAGAATGTGTAGGACTACGACCCACCATATCCCGGTATGATTTAACTGATAGTATCTCTGAAGATTCTAGGTCTCCAAGTAAGGTCTCCTTCACAAGTAAGGGGATAGAACTTCAACATATCTTTTTAGGGGAACACAATTCAATCCATTACAATTAGCAAGGCACCGTGAGGGGCAAAAACTTAACCTAGTATCCATCTTGCTAAAGAAATAGGAAATGGACATAAACTTAAAATAGAAAAGAAGGGAAATGGGTAGGTCTCAAAAAATACTTCTGAATTATTGAGTCTATAAAACGCTGGGATGAATTGCAAAATTGTAACAGAGCTGCCAACAGAGGCCTCTGGGGACTCACAGTAAGGACTGGTTGTCTTCCCTTAAAAGCCATTTATATTTGTCCTCCAAATGTCTGTCCAGACATGGATTCACATGCTTTTTTCTCTACAACCTCATTAGGTAAGATGTGGCCAAGTTTATTACTTGTCTCTCTGTTTTATTCCTAAATTCTTTCAATGTTCATATAGATATATTAGTATAAATCACAGGTTTCCAAAATAACTTCTAGGATGTTTTAAATTCTCTATAAATATCATGATGCCAGGGCTTTCTGAGTGATATGTAAATCAGAAGGGAAAATGACTACTCTTTTCTGGCCCCTATTAATTGACATCATTTATTTTACATATTTGCTTTCAAAATACCTGACTATTGGCCCTATGGAATTTGGTAACTGTTTTATCCACTCATCAAATTTAAGAACAGAAATCTTAATCTTTCTTATGGAGCTCTGGTAGCATAGTGGCTAAGACACTTGCCTGCTAACCAGACGGCTGGTGGTTCAAACCCACCAGCC
>NW_006921632.1:5157029-5157763 GCF_000298275.1 Orycteropus afer afer
CTAATTCCAACTTTTTAAGGAATCACCATACTGCTTTCCACAGTGGTTGTATCATTTTACAGTCCCACCAGCAGTGTATGAGAGTCCCAATCTCTTCGCATCCTCGCCAGTGTTTATTATTTTCTGTCTTGTTGAACTTTGCTATTAGTGCTGAGACAAGATGGTATCTCATTGTTGTTTTGATACGGCATTTGGCTGCTAACCAGAAAGCTGGTGGTTCAAACCCACCAGCCACTCCTTGAAAGGAAGATTGAGCAATCTACTTCCGTAGTAATATTGCCTCAGAAACCCAAAGAGAGGTCGCTATGAGTTGGATCCGACTCAACGGCAGTGAGTTTAGTTTTTTTAATGGCTAATAATCATGAGCATTTCTTCATGTGTTTATTGGCCACCAGAATATCCTCATTGGTGAAGTGTCTATTCATGTCTTCTGCCCATTTTTGGATTGTTTGTCTTTTTGTTGTTGAGGTGTTGGAGTTTTCTATAAATTCTAGAGATAAGTCCTTTGTCAGATATGTCATTGCCAAATATTTTTTCCCAATCTGTGCATTCTCATTTGACTCTTTTGGAGAAGTCTTTGGAAGCACATAAAAATTTGATTTTTAGAAGGTCCCATTCATCTAGTTTATCTTTGCTGTTTGTGCATTTTAGGTTATGCTTGATAGTCTATTTATGCCATATATTGTTGTTGTTGTTGTTATGTGCCGTCGAGTCGGCCCCGACTCATAGCGACC
>NW_006921632.1:5158175-5163280 GCF_000298275.1 Orycteropus afer afer
GGAAACCCAAGGAGGGGTCGCTATGAGTCGGGGCCGACTCGACGGCACATAACAACAACAACAACAATTAATGACCAAGGGGAAAAAATAATCCAGTTTATCTGAAACTGTTTCTGAGTCTACCTGTAATCCCACAATAATAGCATGCCCACTGATAATTCAACTTGTTGAATTTTTTATGGCTATTTCCTGTTTCATAAGGTCATCATCCTCAATGTTTAGATAAAATTTCAAGTTCCTATTTAAACTGAAAGACTTTGTGCATTTAGGTTTTTTTCATATGTTGCCCTTTTTTCTTTTACAGAGATGTCTTTTTCCTATGATAACCTCTTTAAATTTATCAGTCATTAGCATGGATTTTTGTTTCTACCTGATTTTTCTCTCTTGGGCAGATTTTTCCTCAATATTTTATGATTCCATTACCTTTGAGCTCTTTAGCACTTTATTGTAACACTTTTAGTGGATTTAACCATATTGTACTATATTTTATTTGCTAATATAGCTACCCTCAACTGTATTGTAAGCTCCTCCTGGACTCACATCTTAGCACTTAACAGTACTTATGAAATGCAGTTTTAATTGATGGATTCCGTTTTTAAAAGACTTCAGTAATACATTTTGAGCATTACTGACATTTAAAATAAATGTTCTAATTAATTTTTTTATTTATCCAAGACTTACAAAGAGGGGCGTTGTATTGTTGTTATTTGCCGTCGAGTCGGCCCTGACTCATAGCGACCCCTCCTTGGGTTTCCGAGGCAATATCACTACGGAAGTAAGATTGCCCAACCTTCCTTCCGAGGAGTGGCTGATGGGTTTGCACCGCCAGCCTTCTGGTTAGCAGTCAAGTGCCTTACGCACTATGCTACCAGAGCTCCTACAAAGAGGGACAGTTAATTAAAATGTATTGTACACCTTCTCTATTGAGCCACATATGTATGTATATTTTTGTTTGAATTAATTAATTTCCTCTTAACCTTTGTAACAAGCCTATAGTACAAATCTTCCTTTTACAGATGAGGAAATATGTTTTCAGGAGTTGATTTCTAAAGTTGATGTAACCTTCAACATTGAATAATAAAGTTAGAATATGGATAGTGATTTATTCCACTATTCATTCAACAAATATATATTGAACAACTTTTTTGTGTTAGAAATATGCCAGGAAATGGGAAATCTCTGATTTTAAGGAAATATTGTTTTAATCACCTGCTATTTACCCTGTTAAGAGGCTCTGGTGGCATAGTGGGTTAGGCATTTTGCTGCTAACCAGAAGGCTGTTGGTTCAAACCCAAAAGCTGCTCTCTGGGAGGAAGATAAATCAATCTACTTCTGTAAAGATTTACAGCCTTGGAAACCCAATGTAGGTTGTTATGAGTCTAAATCAACTCGATGGCAGTGGGTTTGGCTTGTCAATTTATTTACCCCATTTGTGAGGAAAGAATTCCTGCCCTAGGGTTATAGGGATGGTTAAACACACAACACCCAATACCAGACAGATGAGATCAACAGTTTTTTATTAGTCATATATATTCATAGGGTAGGGGAGAAGGACATCCTGTGCCAAGCGGGGCCATACAGTGGTTGAATCTAGGAACTAAGTGAACAACCAGGGTCTGTGGGAGGCAGCCTTTGTAGTATCCAGAGGGTAGGCTGCCCCTTGTTTCCACAGGAGGATATGATAGGTTTGTTTGAATAATTTCATATGCTGACAGGGAACTGATACCCACTACTCAGGGATAAGGAGCTGTTGAATTAGACACTGAAGAGAACATATTTGGAAAATCCATAGTAGCAAAATATTTACCAGTTGCTGATAGGATGGAGTCAGTAATTTCAGTCATAGTAGGGAATGAGCATGGGCCCTTAATGTATGAGACCATAGCATAAGGTAGTCCACCATAAGGCTCTATTCGTTCTTTCCAGGTTTAAAAACAGGACAACATGAGCTGTTAAATGGAGAATCAATCAGGATAATCACCTCTTTACCAATTTTTTTTTAAAAAAATCTACTGCCTTTGAGTTATTCCAACTCATGGTGACACTGTGTATCATGGTAGGACTGTGTTCCATAGGGTTTCAAAGGCTGACTGTTCAGAAGCATGTTGTCAGGCCTTTTCTTTTGAGGTACTTCTGCATGGATTCTCAGTGCCAGTCTTTGAGTTAGCAGCCAGGTGCATTAACTCCCTCCATCATTTGTTTTTGTTGGGTGTCAGTGAGTCAATTCTGACTCAGAGTGACCTGATAGGACAGAGTAGAACTGCTCCCATATAATTTCCAGGTCATAGTTTTTATGAGAGCAGATTGCCAGATCTTTGCTCCCTCAAAGATACTAGTGGGTTCAAACTGCCAATCTTTTGGTTAGCAGTCAAGTGCTCAAACACTGTACAACCAAGACCCCTTCCCTTATCAATTAGGTTTTACACAGTAAGTTTCAATCCTTGAAGACTCTATTTTTATTTACATTGGGCCATATTCACTATTTTAACTGAAGGGTCTACTAAGTTCCATTTTGTCAAGGCAATTTGTAAATGCCAAAGATGTAGTTTAAATTTCTTACTCATATCAGAACACCCATGCATTGAACATTTCAGGGCAATGAATGATATGATTATGGAGAATTTAAGCAAGACATCAGTTCTCATGGGTAAAGTAAGACATAAGTTTTTGTCCTCTATTTTGTATTCAGTAACTCCCCTAAGATTAAAGCAGCTACCATGTTTAAATTTACTGGAATCATAGGCATAACTATAATTTCAGCCAAGTATTAATTAAGTCCATGAAAGTTTTATCAGTTGGCACATTTCAGCAGATGTTAAGTTAATCACAACCTATGTGGCAGAAGTGCAAAAGCCAGTCAGATTCACAAAAATAATTTATACCATAAAAGAAAAACCTTTTTCTTTTACGATGTGAATTATATTTGTATACCTTGGGTTTCCAATTGGGTTAAATTGTGAAGCTTTTTTTCCTCCCCCTATAATCTTGAGGAGTAGGCTTTTTGTTGCAGAAGAGACAAAGGCAGCAAAGTGGGGCAGCGGAAGGGGACTCAGCCCGCAGCCCATATACAGCACTGCCCTTTCCACTGTGCCGGCTTCCTGTTTTTGCTCTCTCTCTCTTTTCTCTTTGTACACTTCCCTTCAGAATGTTTTGGGTTTCTAGCCACATATACTCGCAGCTTTCAGTTTCTGTCTCCATCAAACACCTGTGACACAGATTTTCTGGGTGGTTGCAGGGAAGGTTCTTCTCCCTATAAACAAACAAACACTCACTGCCATCGAGTCAATTCCAACTCATAGTGACCCTCATTGGGTTTCCAAGGTGGTAAATCTTTACAGCAGTAGATTGCCCCATCTCCCTTCTGTAGACCAGCTGGTGGATTTGAACCACCAACCTTCTGGTTAGCAGTCAAATGCCTTAGGCACTGCACCACCCAGTTAATCTCCCTGGATTGGGTCCAGTAAGGCCACTTTGTTTATGCCCCAGATGAAAGCCAACAAGCCTTGTGATTGAAAGATAGCACTTTGGCCTGCTGGTAAGCAGCAGCACTAAACAAAACCCAGGAACACTGGCTAGGGGTTTTGCATTGGGAAAGCAGTTGAGTACCAAATTCTCCTTCCCCTTTTCTTTTCTCATCAGCCTCTGGGCTACAGGCAGTAGTGGATGTGCACTTTCATACCCTTGAGGGTCTGGACAGTGCAACCGATAGCAGCAGGGGGAGCAGCAGCACAGGAGACAGGCAAAGCCACTCCCCTTGCCTGAACAACACAGCTAACAATCAAGAGAAGTATTTATAGCATGTGATAAGTATTTTCTCTAGTAGAAACAAATGTAACTTCATTTGGGATGACGTGGGCAGGAGTTACCCAAGTCTTCACTATGGATGCAAGAGTTCTGCTCTGCCCAATAGGGATGCTATGAGTCACAATTAACTTGATGGCAATGAATTTGGTTGGTTTTGTTTTAATTTAATCTCTTTCTTAGTGAGAAAAAAAAAAAAGGAAAAGAAACCTTTTGCCCTGGAGTTTGTTCTGATTCATGGTAAACCCATTTGTTACAGAGTAGAACTGCTCTGGAGGATTTATATTTAATTTTTTAAAATTTATTGTGCTTTGTGTGAAAGTTTACACAGCACATTAGTTTCCTATCCAACAATTTATACACATTTGTTTTGTGACATTAGTTGCAATCCCCTCATTGTAACAGCATCCTTCCCACTTCCTCCCTCCCTTTCTCACTTCCATTCTTCCTCCTCTCCTGACCCTTCCCACCTTCTGAAGTTTGGTCTTGGGCAAATGCTGCCCTTCTGGTCTCTATGTGAGATCAATCAATGAAGTATTGATTGTTCTGAGGAAGATTGTTTTGAGGAACAAACAAACAATGTTTGTCAAGAGTGTCATCATTTGCCTTAAAGGCCCGTCTATTGCTTGCCTGAAAGGCAATCCCCAAAGGTAGGTTCAGCTCCAAATTTGATGGGTGTTTAAGGGCCATACACTTGGGGTTTCCACCTTTCTCTATCAGACTAATGTGTCTGGTCTTTTCCATGATTTTTAATTTGTTCTACCTTTTTCTTCCACTCTGTCCAAGACCTTCTATTACAATTTGGATCAGAGCAGTTGGTTGTTGTAGCCAGGCAATATCTAGTTCTTCTGGTCTCAGGGTAGTAGAGGCATAGTTTTACATGGCCTCTCAATCCTTTGGACTAACTGTTTCCTTGAGTCTTTGATTATTTTTTCACTCTTCTTTGCTCTGGAGGAGGAGGGGAGGACCAATTGTTGTATCTTAGATAGCTGCTTGCAATTTTTTTTTTTTAATTGTGATTTGGGTGAATGTTTATAGACCAAATTCACTTTCCATACAGCAGCTCACATACACTTTGTCTCATGACAGTGACTAAAATTTTCCACAGCAACAGCTCCCCTCCCACTTCCTCCACATAGTTTCCTCTTCCCTGTGTTCCTTCCCACCATGCACTCCTGCCCCCTGAGCTATCTCCCTGTACATGCACAGCCCTTCTATTCTCCCATGATTGTTCTCTCCAAGGAGTGTATCTACCTAATGTAAACATTCAGCTCATATGCCTGTCTTTTGTTTGGCTGGAAGCC
>NW_006921632.1:5166180-5175545 GCF_000298275.1 Orycteropus afer afer
ACTGAGTCTCTTGGATTTTCTAGGTATAGGATCATATCATCAGAAAATAGGGATAGTTTGATTTCTTCCTTAGCAATTTGGATGCCTTTAATTTCCCTTTCTTTGCTTGCAAATTTTTAAGGGACCAGTTGCTACTCATCAAATGAGCATATACAATATTGTCTTTATAGACTATGTGAATTTTGTTATCTATAATCATTATGGAAGCAGATTGCAAGGCCATTCTTATGTGGTACCCTAGGTGGGTTTTAACTTCCAAACTTTAGGTTAGTAATTGAGAAGAAGCTATTTGTGCCACCAATCACATTCCTAAAACAAACATATCCTGTAAAGAATATTAACAATACAGTGCTATATAGCGTGCTAGGGGAGAAACAGCAATGGTACGGCTAAACGTGGACATATCCAATAGTATCCTCCTCCTCTTCACTAACTTTGACTAGTGTCAGAGCCTTTTTTACATTTTAATGAGACATTTTCCTACCAGTCTAGTCTACAATAGCACTTTGTTCACTGTGCTCCTGTGTTAGGGAATATGGACTTCTTCCTTGACTCATCAGCTAAGTACTTTGAGAATAAAAATATATGTATCAACAGGATTATTTCCTCCCAGCATCTCCCAAACATTATTGTTATTTGTTGTTTCTCTTAATTATACACAAAAATCTATTGTAATTGTTTATGTTAAGATTTTTATTTCCACATAATACATATGATAACATTATTAATAATAATTAATAGGGACTTTGGATGGATCCAGTAAATAATACCACTCTTCCCAACTGTTTCTGAAACAACTGAGAAATAAGATAAAGAAGTTTTAGGGTAGATGCCAAAAATAGCACTTTTATTGCTAACAAACCAGACAGTTGAGTAACTGGACTGCCTAATACAAAAGCACAGAAGTAGACATATTTATTCCCCAGTCACTAGAAGAACTGGCAAACCACAGAGCAGAGCCTGCACCTGAAAAAAGCCACTCACTTCCAAGAGGAAAGGGATAGATCATACATGCTCTACTTCTCCTTCTAAAATTGATAATAAGGTAAGCCATTCCACCTGCCCAAGATAATGTGAATGAAGGAGAGCAAAGAGATCAAGAGTATTATGCTATTAGAATTCTCTTCACTAAAAGGAGACATCAGGAATAGGAAAGAAGTTATTCATCACCCTGCCCACTTTGAAAAGTATCCAGCTTTTTATTCTCTTAACCCACTAAATCTATAGTTAACCAGGGGTTAGTATTCCATTAGGGATGAAAATTAACAGTATAACAAAACAGTCCAAGTTCCACCCTCATGTGGCTGCCCGCCCCCCGTACTAATCACTGCTCTTTTGAGAAGCTTTTGAAACTGCTATTGGGTAGTTTTGAGTTTGCTTAAAATGGATCAGAACAATAGGTTAATTAAATCAACTCTGAAGCCACTCTAGAACCAAGTCTGAAAATTCATTCCCTATTCTTTTCCCCTTGCCAAGCTGTGTTCTGACAATTGTCCGACATAACTCTTTAATATCTTCCAAAGGATAGAAAAGGACGGAATACACCCTAATTCATTCTATGTAGCAAATGTATCCCTGATACTCAAACCAGAAAAAAACACCACAACAAAACTACAGGCTAACCTCACTTACGAATAAAGATGCAAAAATCCTCAACAAAATGCTAACAAACAGAATCCAACAGCATATTAAAAAATCATGCACCATGCATAAGTGGGACTTATTACAAGAATACAGGGATGCTGATAAAATCTGAGCATCTCAGGGATCCATTAACACCATCCTGTGTCAATGCTAGCACTTTTTTCTGTCGTGCCCTATACTGGCCCTCCCTGCTACTCTCCTTTCTATAAATTTAGGAGTCCCTGGATAGGACAGAAGTCGTCCCCAATTGGAGATATAATGTCTATTGTCATTCTGTAGCCAGCGTACTAGGGAAAAAAAAAAAGAATACATGGATGGTTCAATATTAGAAAATCCAACATCCTTTCTTGATGAAACCCTAAAGAAGATTGGAATACAAAGAAAATTTCTCACTATAATTCAGGGCGTATATGATAAGCCAATAGCCAACATATTTAATATAGTAAAACTTAGATTTTTTACTTCAAACCAGGAACAGGGCAAAGGTGCCTTCTCTCACCATTTACATTCAATATTATATTAGAAGTCCTACCAGAGAAATAAGACAAGAGAAAGAAATAAAAGGTATCCACACTAGAAATAAAATTACTTCTATTTGCAAATGATACAATCGTATATATAGAAATTTGCAAACAGTCCAAAAGAAAACTTCTAGATCTAATAGAGAGATTTACCAAAACTGGAGGGTACAAGGTAAAGAGACAAAAATCAGTTGGGTTTCTGTACCCCAGCAATAAGAAATCTGAAAGGGAAATTTACAAAACAATTCTATTTACAATAACATCAGAGAAAATAAAATACCTACGAATGAATCTAACCAGGGACATGAGGACTTTTAAAATGAAAACACTGTTGAAATAGGTTAAGGAATACTTAAAAAATGGAAAGATGTTCATGGATTGGAAGTCTTAATATTTTTAAGATGTCAGTACTGCCCAAAGCAATCTATATAGATAGTGAAATCCCAATCAAAATTCTAACAACTTTCTTTATAAAATAGGATGAAATGGAATGGCAAGAGGCCCCAAATAGCTAAAACAATGTTAAAAGAGAAGAACGAACTTGCAAGGCTCACACTTCCTTATTTCAAAACATGCTCTATAGCTACAATGATCAAAACAGCCTGGTACTGATATAACAAGAGGCACATAGACCAATGGAATACAAGAGAAAGTCTAGCGATAAACTCACACATCTATGGTCAACTGATTTTTGATGAGGGTGTTAAGTCCTTTCAATGGGAAATAATAGTCTCTTCAATAAATAGCTCTGAGAAAACTGGATTTCCACAAGTAGAAAAATGAAGCAGGATCCATGGCTCATGCCATACACAAAAAAACAAATTCAAAATGGATTAAGGTCCTAAATGTGCAAACTAAAACCATAAAATTCTTAGAGAAACATGCAGGGGCAATGCTGTCAAGCTTAGCTTGCTGTAATGGGTTATCTAATATAATAACAAAAATACAGATGGCAAAAGACAAAATAACTAAATGGGACATCACAAAAATTTAAAACTTTTGTTCATCAAAAGACTTCCAAAAAAGTGAAAAGACAAGCTTCCAGCTGGCAGAGTATCTTCTGAAACTATATAGCCAATAAAAATCTAATAACCAAAATATATATAAAGCTTTGACGACAACAAAAAATAAACCAATAATAAAATGGAGAAAGGACTTAAATAGATATGTCACCAAAAAGGACATTCACATGGACACCACATACATAAAAAGATGCTCAGCATCATTAGCCATCATCACTGTGAGATACCAACCAAAACCACAATGAGATACTGTTTCAGTCCCAAGAGGATTGAAAACAAAAAAACTGAAAATAACAAATGTGGGTAAGGATGTGGGCAAATTTGTACCCTTATCCATTGCAGTTAGGAATGCAAAATAGTACAGCCATTCTGGAAAACAGTGTGGCAGTTACTTAAAAAACTAAAAATAGAACTACCAGATGACCCAGCAATTCCACTTCTATGTATGTACAAAAGACTTGAAAACAGAAAGCCAAAAAGAAACTAATGTTCATTGAAGCACTATTCACAAAGCCAGAGGTGGAAACTACCTAAGTGCCCATCAACAAATGAATGGATAAGAAAAATGTGGTACATACGTAATGATACTACACAGCTAGTAAGAGAAATGAAGTCTTGATATGTGCTACAATATAGATGGAGCTTCAAGATACGATGCTGAGCAAAATAAGCCAAATCACAAAAGGACAAATATTGTATGATCTCACTTGCATCAAAAGACAAGAAATGGCAACTATATAGAGACAAAAGTTTATTAGTGGTTACCAGGCACAGGAGGGAAGGAGAAAAAGGGGATTAGTGGTAATGGAGAAATCACATTGTTTAAGGGTAGGGTTGCACAGCCAATTATTGTAACTGCTGTCAATAATTTTACACCTGTAAGAAGTGGAATTAGCAAAATTTGTGTAATAAATATATTTACCACAAGGACAGAAAAAAAAGTACTTGTTGAGGCTCTTTATTTATAACCAACCATCTCATGGGATTTGGTTCCTGAGTTTAGAAGTTTAGGAAGATGGTTTCATGGGACATAATTGACCTAATAATGTGTTTAGTGCTTCTGTTCTACCTGCTGATTTGTTGTGCAGTGTCTGGGGTCTTAAAAGCTTGCGAGCAGCCATCCAAGGCACAACAATTGGTCTCTGTTCACCTGGAGACACAGAGGGAAAAGGAGATTCAGGAAAAGGAGGATATGGAATGTATGGCTAATCGTCTCTATGAAGAACTACTTCCTATGTCATGAGACTGGAAGAACTGGATGGTGCCAGGCTACCATAATTGAACATTTTGATCAAAGATTCTGAAGAAGATCCAGACCAAAAGGGGTAAAAGGCAGAACAGAATTTCAAATTCTCAGGGACTCTAGACTTTCTGGAGCCATGGTGATTGGCTGAATCCCTGAAACTCTTGCCCTGAGATAATCTTTAAACCTTAAACCTAAAATATCTCCTGAAGTCATCTTAAAACTGAACAATGGTTTAGCTTAACAGTGAAAAAGCTCTGCCTTGAGCATTGTGCTCATTTAAGAACTATCTACATGGAATTAAATTGATAAGAGCAACTCAACAGACTAGACAAGAACCTTAGAGGGCAGTGAGCTTCTGTTAATGAAGGAGGAACAACTCAAAAAGGAGGGTGAGAATGGTTGCACAACTTAAAGAATGCACTCAATGCCACTAAATTGTACATGTAGAAACTGTTGGATTGCTATATGTTTCACCGTGTATATTCTCGACAACAACAAAATGAATAAAATTCAGGGGAAAATTTTTAAATAACAAAAGTAATAGAATTGCCAGTGAAGTAGAAATTTTCCAGATTTGCATATAAATCCCCTTTTATTATCAAATTCCCTGGGTGAAATTCAATTCCAAATATTAAATCCCTTTTAATTTAATGACCAAAGACATTAATATCTAGAGAAATTAAAGTCTAAAATTGATTACTTTTTTCTTTCTCAATTTCCCTAGCTGCTCAGTCTCTCCAGAGGAGGGAGTTTTCAAGACCCAGCTTGGGTTGGAGTTCATTTAGTACTGCAGTCTCTCACTGGAGTAGATTCTTCAGGGCCTCAAAAGTGTATTACTTCAATACTAAGTCTCTTAGGAGCTTCACTTTTAGAGTCCAAAGGAACTCTGCCTCCTAAGAAATTAACCAATCCAAAGCTAACTTGAGACCAAATCATAGGGGGTAACTCTCAAATCTGTGGACATACAGAAAAAGTAGATTCTGATTTTCAAGGCCAGCTGTTAGAATTTAGTTAGTACTGAAACAAAAAGCCTGAAAAACTCAAAATGTACTAAATGAAAACTGAGGGAACAGAATAAGATTATTAATGTGGAAGCATGTTAAGTTTCACACCTGCGCTATAAATTGCTGTATGTGTATAAATTAGTAATACTATGTGAGTAGACATTCATCTGTAAATGGTATAGATGTCAAAAAATTAGCAAGGTAATCACACACAATTTCTTTTCCAGAGTGTCCCACTGAGTCAGATTCTCTTCCCTGGACCAGTTCCTCCTCAAACACCATGAGATCTTCTCTATTACTTGCTGCAATGATTCAATGACAAACATCATTACCAACCAGAACACCAAAATGAGGTAGGATGTGACTTCCATGAGATTGCCCCATTTATTTAGACAAATTCTTGATGGTTAGCC
This sequence comes from Orycteropus afer afer, assembly GCF_000298275.1. Classification (NCBI taxonomy): domain Eukaryota; kingdom Metazoa; phylum Chordata; class Mammalia; order Tubulidentata; family Orycteropodidae; genus Orycteropus; species Orycteropus afer. Next base: position 5,172,031 of record NW_006921632.1, read on the forward strand.
CAACATGGTAGCTAGCAAGGTAATGTTGTTGTAGATGTTATGTATCACAGAATCTCTGACACAATGCAGCACCAAAAACAACCAAACCCACTGCCATAGAGTCAATTCCGAGTCACAGCAACCCACTTAGGGTTTCCAACGCTGTAAATTTTTATGGACCCAGAGTGCCTCATCTTTCTCCTGAGGAGCAATTCATGAGTTCAAACCACTCACTTTTTAGTTAGTAGCCATATGCCATAACCACTGCACCACCAGAGCTCCTTCAAAGAAGCACAGATAAGCACTCATGCTCCCGTAGGTCCAATTGATTTCTTGGGTTAAACTTCAGTTTCTTCTTCTCCTTCTTCTTATTCTTTCTCCTTCTCCTTCTTCTTCAACTTTTTATTGTGACATGGGTTAAGATTTACAGAGCAAATCAATTTTCCCTTCAGCAATTCAAACATTTTTTTCATGCCATCAATTGCAATCTCCACAGTTTAACATCACTCATCCCACTTCCTCTCTGTGTTTACCATTTCTATGCCTCCTTCTTTCCTACCCCTTCCTGCTTTCTGAGCTTTGTTTTTGGCCAAATGCTGCCCTTTTGATCTTGAATGGTTGATTGTCCTAAGGAATGCATACCTCCATACTTTTACTGTTCACCTTATACACCCTTATACACCTATTGTTTGGCTGCAAGTAGAGCCATAGGGATGAATTCACCTCCAGTCTTGAAGGGTCACAAGGGTCATAGTCTTAGGGGTTCCAGTCTCTATCCAACCAGTGAGCTTGGACTTTTTTTTGTTGGTGGTGGTGCTTTTTGCAAATTTACAGAGCAGAATTTGTTTTACATTCAACATTTTGTGTACATTTGGTTTCACTCCCCAATTACCATCCACAACCCTATCCCACACTCTTCCTCTCCCTTCCCAGTAACCCCGCCCCCCGGGCCCTTCTTAATTATGCACTCCTGTGTGACCTGCTTTTCCTCCATGTGAAAGTTGCCCCTCTGGTGCCTCATGGCCAATTGCTCCAAGGAATGTATCTCCATAGAGTATGTGGGTGCATTGCCCTGGCTTGAGTGTTCTGCATGTAAGTGTTATTTATGATTGGACTGAGAGCCAGCCCTTGGGAATGAGTTTTATCCTAGGCCCAAAGTGTATCCTAGGGCCATAGTCTTGGGGGTCCCACCAGACTCCATCTGACCAGTAATTCTGGTCATTATTATGTTTTTGGATTTTGTTCCACATTTTTCCACCCACTCTATCCAGGATCTCCAGTTTTGATCCCTTCCCAAGTGGTTGGCATTGGCAGCCAGGCACCATCTGGTTCTTCAGGTCTCAAGGCCTATCATATCCTAGGGCTGATTTTTCCAAATGCTCTTGGTTTTCTTCACTCATCTTCACTTCAGATGAGAGGAGACTATTAGCTGCATCTTAGATGGCCGCTTGAAAGCTTTTAAGACCCCAGTCGCTACTCACCAATGTAGGTTATGGAACAAGATTTTTATGCATTTTGTTGTGCCAGTTGAGTCTGGTGTCCCCCAAGATCCGTCGGATCTCTCTCCTAGTGTCTGGCTGCCTGGACTCTTTTATGATCTTGAGTTTTGTTCCACATCTTCTGACACTCCACCCAGGACCATCTAACATGATCCCTTTCAGAGTGATTGATTGGTTATCTGGGCACCATCTAGTTCTTCTGGTCTCAGGGTCATGGAGGCTAAGGTTCACATGGTCCATTAGTCCTGTAGACAAATTGTTTCCATGCATCTCTGAATTTCTTCACTCTTGTTTGCTCCAGATGGTGAGAGACTAATAGTTGCATCTTAGATGGCCACTCACAAGGTTTTAAGACCCCAGTTGCTACTCACCAAAGTAGGATGTAGAACATATTCTTTGTGGCCTATGCTATGCCAGTTGAACTTGATGTCCCTAGAGACTACAATCCCAAGACCTCAGGCCCAGTGATTCATTCCCTCAAAATATTTGGTTATGACTGAGAAGTTTTCAAAACATTGCCCCCTGTATGCTCTACTATATTCATGGATATATATGCAACATATGTAAATACATATGTAGAAATATCCTCTGTAAAACCTATGTATATTCACAGATATAGTCCCATTTGCCTTCCCACACTTGTTCAGCTTGCCTATCTAACTATGTATCCACTTGTAGATTTTTATTGTTACAGTTAATGTAGGAATGTGTATGTAACATTAGTTACTTCTGTTGCCTTTAAACCTTGTTGTCCTCCCAGTATCTACCTCTGTTCCTTCTTCGGCAAGTCCCAGAATTCTTCGGAGTCTAGAGCATTGATATTTCATCCAGACTCTGACCTCAGGTTCAGCAAGTCCACTGGGCCCAGACTTCTATTACTTTCTATACTTTTCTGCCTTTTAAGGGTCCTCAAGAAGATGAGTCCTAGGAACAAGTTCTAGAAGGAACACCTCAAAATGGAGAGTAAAAAGTGGCCCACTACCAAGACACTGCTTTGACCTTATGAGGAAATCATACCATGGAGGGAATCCAGAACTAGAAGGAATGAAGGTATTAGAGTAAGTAATCTTAAAAGGAAGTTGGAGAATACAAGGATGGGTAGAAGAAGAGTGTCCAACCAGAGGTAGATGAATGACAGGAGACCATCACCAAAGAAGTGAGAGAGGGGAAGAGAAGAGTGGGAAAAGAGACTAACAGGTGAAATAGAGTGAGAATGTGTATTGAAGAGAATGGAAGAAGGAAAATGAAGAGGAATGTTATCAGCAGGCCTGAAAGTTAAGGAGGAATATACTAACCATCTATAAGTCTCAAAGGTGAAAGTGATCTGATACATCCTACCTATTATGCAAGATGAAAAGTAAAATAAGGATTTAACAGGAATATATGAAGGACTTCTAAAAGTTATGATAGTGAGATAAAAGCATGAGGAAAATTCTGAATGTTCATTTTCTAAAAATAAAAAAGTAACAAGATTTATATCTGGAGGCAAAGGGACAGATTAAAGTTCTCTAAAGGACCATTCCAGTAAGGTTAAATTTTTGCCCATAGCTTCCCTTTTCTAATAGGGACAGATGGATCCTGGACGGTATGTAGCCCTAAATTCCAACACCATTAGGAAAATTATCTCCTCTTAGGAAAGAATTGCAAGAGCTCACAATCAGACCCCACTGCCAGCAGGCATAGCACAAGCAGCTGATGTACTAGCAGCAAAAGCCAGGAGAGTAAGAGTGCCAAGAGATGGATGACAAGCTACATATGATTATCTCCAGAGATATGCAAATCATTACCACTTCAGGGACAAGCCTGGAAGAACTTTTATTTTCCCTGAAACTTCATTTATCATTGTACATTAGGTAAAGAGAGAAAGAGCGGTTTTTTTTCTTCTATAAACTACACCTTCATATATCTCTCAAGTGCTTTCTGAATATGATCTTCTATATGTTGGGAGCTCTGGTAGCATAGTGCCTAAGGCACTTGACTGCTAACCAGAAGGCTGGCGGTTCAAACCCACCAGCCACTCCTCAGAAGGAAGATGGG
>NW_006921632.1:5175645-5176790 GCF_000298275.1 Orycteropus afer afer
AGGATCTCCTACATGGATTCCCCTCTGAGTGGTTGACAGTGGTAGCCAGGCACCATCTAGTTCTTCTGGTCTCATAGTCATATAGGCTGAGGATTGCATGGTGTACCAGTCACTTGGACTAATTATTTCCATGCATCTTTGGTTTTCTTCATTCTTCTTTGCTCTGGACAAGGAGAGACCCATCATTGCATCTAGATGGCTACTTGCAAGCTTTTAAGATCCCAGTCACTACTCACCAAAGTAGGATGTGGAACAATATTTTTGTATAGTATGTTATGCCAATTGAGCTTGATGTCCTCTGCAACTATGGTCTTGAGCCCACAGGTCCAACTACTTGCTCCCTCTGGGTAGCTGGCTGTGACTAAGAAGTGACTACAACCTTGTCCCTTGTCAGATCTTCTATATACCTGGTAATTCTTACAGAACATACAAATAAACACTTGTAGAAACGTTGTCTATCAACTCTATACATGGTCATGGGCACAATCCCCCCTGCATAGATATACCTAATAGTTCAGCCTGTCCACCCATCTATCCACCCATACATCAATGTTTGCCTTAACTGACAATGCAGTACTGTGTGTGCAGAGGGTTCATCTTTGTTGTCTGTACCTCCCATGTACTGCTCTGTGTCTCCCTCTTTCTCAGTGCCACTGTGTTGATCACTTACATTTGGTACATTGCCCTTCTCTTCACACAGATCAATACTTGTCTCTTCCTATCTAACAGTGTTACCTTCCCTCGCCTCTGACCCCTGGTAACCAACAAAGAAAATTTCCTTCCATATATAAACCTTTCCTTGACTTTTTACAATAACAGTCTAATACAATATTTGTCCTTATGTGATTGACTTATTTCACTCAGCATAATGTCCTCCAAGTTCATCCACATTATGAGGTGTTTTGCAGATTCTACGTTATTCTTTAGGGTTGCGTAGTATTCCATCATGTGTATGCACCATAGTTTGGTTATCTGTTCTTCTATTGATGGACACTTAGGTTGTTTCCATCTTTTGGCTATTGTAAATAGTGCTACAATGAACATGGGTGCACATATATCTGTTCTTGTCCTGGCTCTCACTTCTTTAGGGTATATACCTAGTAATGGAATGGCTGGGTCAAATGGTATTTCTAATTCCAACTTTT
>NW_006921632.1:5180222-5208586 GCF_000298275.1 Orycteropus afer afer
GACTGCTAACCAGAAGGCTGGCGGTTCAAACCCACCAGCCACTCCTCAGAAGGAAGATGGGGCAATCTACTTCTGTAGTGATACTGCCTCAGAAACCCCAGGAGGGGTCGCTATGAGTCAGGTCCGACTCGACGGCACATAACAACAACAACATATGTTCATAGCCACTATTTCCTCCCCTCAAACATTTCAATTCTCAATATCTTAAACCTTTCCTTATTTGGCATGGGTCACAAACCCCTACCATAGTATCTTGTTTTTTCACCACTGAATGCATTGCAGTTAGTGGGTAATCTTTCAATATTCATGTCCCCAGAGCAGATGCAGCACTTCACTTCAGGCCTAATCAAACTAGAGTCAAGTAGATGCACCATACTCTAGTTCTTGGTGTTATGGTTTCATGTACACAGTCTATAATAACCCTAGAATTTCCACTACCAAATGAAACTGCTAACTTACCTAAGGTTTCAAAACTTTTATTACCACTCATTCATCCTCTTTTATTGCTGGGTTTATGGACCCAAGTAAGTACCTTACATTACCTTATAGCTATGTCTCCTGTGCTTTTCCTTTCCTCCTTCTTCAGCAGGTCTCAGATGATGGACCTCAGGAATGGAAGCAGAGTGACATATTTCATCCTTGTGGGCTTTGAACAGAGCTACCCTTCCACTAAGGCATTGCTCTTCACCCTCTTCCTAGCCCTCTACAGCCTGGCCATGGCCATGAATGGCCTCATCATCTTCATCACCTGGACAGACCCCAGGCTCAACAGCCCCATGTACTTCTTCCTTGGACACTTGTCCTTCCTGGATGTCTGTTTCATCACCACCACCATCCCACAGATGCTGATCCACTTGGTGGTCAAGAACCACACTGTCTCCTTCACCTCTTGCATGACCCAGATGTACCTAGTCTTCTCTGTGGGTGTGGCTGAGTGCATCCTCTTGGCTTTTATGGCTTATGACCGTTATGTTGCTATCTGCCACCCACTTAACTATGCCCAGGTCATGAGCAGACAGGTGTGTGTGAGACTGGTGGGTACTGCCTGGTTCTTTGGGCTGATCAATGGTATCTTTCTTGAATATATGTCTATCCAGAATCCCTTCTGCAGAGACAACCATATAGAAAACTTCTTCTGTGAAGCCCCCATAGTGATCGCTCTCACCTGTGGGGACCCCCAGTTCAGCATGAAGGTTATCTTTGCCGATGCCGTTGTGGTGCTGCTCAGCCCCATGGTGCTCATTGTCATCTCCTATGCCCACATCCTGGCCTCTATCCTTGGCAGAGCCTCCTCTTCAGGTTGGGGGAAGACCTTCTCCACTTGTGCCTCCCACCTGACTGTGGTCATCTTCTTCTATTCCTCAGGCATGTTCTCTTACATGAACTCCCGCAGCACACATGGGCCTGACAAGGACAAGCCATTCTCCCTCCTCTACACCGTCATCACCCCCATGTGCAACCCCATCATCTACAGTTTCCGCAACAAGGAAATGAAGGGGGCCATGGTGAGAGCCCTGGGGAGGACTAGGCTGTCATAGGCAGGCTAGTCTAGCAGGAAGGGTCCTGGAGGGGGAACTTCTCCTATAAGATGTGATCAGCCTTAGCAAGTGGATAACTCTCCAGAGCAGAAAATCTCCAAGCAAGAGCATTCATGGCTTCCTTTGTTGTAGCATCAGACAAGAAAGTGCCTTTTGATGTCTAATGCTCATCTTTATGACTTCAAGCATAGATTGAGCTTTCCAACCTTCTATTAACAATGCATTTTCATAAGTAGAGTGACTAGTATAATTAAATGGGGAATTTTATTCCAGAAGTTGGACAAAGGAAAACTGCTTCTCAAGAAACGCCATTGATAAGGACGACCAGATCATTTTTTCTAGAGGATTGCTTTCCAGGATTAAACTGGGAGCTTTGGGTTGGGGAAAAGAGCAAACTGAGAGCCAGAAGGGAACAAAGAGATGCACAGAAGTCAAGACAAGACTAGGGGCTAGAGAATATGCTATAAGGTATGTGCTATCATCCCTCTATGGTGCTCCCAATTTCGCCAAAAAAGCTCCCAAAAACAGTAAGGGGAGGAATTGTGTGCCAAATAATGTGTGCATTAATGGGAAAGATGGAGGACAGAAGAAAGTATAAAAAGAGCACTAACTTTTCAAGACTGTAAATTGGAGGTGGGAGCAACAACAAAATTTCCCAGGGTCAGGGAAGCTTCAAGTGACTTCTGCATTATACAAGAATATGACAAGAGCACTTTATATTATTTGCATCCACTTGAATGTTTTATCACTAGCCTAGATGCATGTTTTGCAATTTAAATATATCATACATGTATATGGAGATTCCTTCCTGTCTCTTGTTTTGTTTACAATACATTCACATTCCCTGAGACTCTCTACTTACATGCCTAACTCTCTCCCCTACCTCTGTTCCTTTACTTATTATCTAGAGCAGTGGTTCTCAACAGGGGATGATTTTGCCTCCAAGGGTTATTTGACAAACCAAACCAAAAAACCGATTCGATTTATAGCGAGCCCTCCTTGGGTTTCTAAGGCGGTATCTCTATGGAAGTAGACTGCCCAATCTCCCTTCTGAGGAGTGGCTGGTGGGATTGAACTGCCAGCCTTCTGGTTAACAGTCAAATACCTTAGGCACCACGCCACCAGGGCTCCGTATTTGGCAAAGTCTGAAGAAATTTTTGATTGTCATATTTTAGGGAGTGAGTATGCTACTGGCTTCTAGTGGGTAGAGGCCAAGGATGCAGCTACAATGCACAGGACATCCTTCAATGCACAGGGCAATTCCCCACAACAAAGAATTACTTGACCCAAAATGTCAGTAACACAGAGTTTGAGAAACCCTAGTCTAGGAAAAGAAGTATGCAAAGAGCAGAAACCTGCGTTATCAGTGAAGGCATACATGTGTATACAGGTGGATAGATGGGTGGACAGATGGGTGGACAGGCTGAACTAGTAGGTATGTCTATGAAGCAGGGAGTGTACCCAAGAACATGTATAGGGTTGGCAGACAATGGTCCTATAACTTCATGTGTATGATCTGAATTCCCAGGTGTATAGTAGAGCTGACAAGAGGCAAGGTGGTAGTCACTGCTTGGTCACAGCCAACTACCCAGAGGGACCAAGTAGTTGAACCTGTAGGCTCGGGACCATACTCACAGGGGACATCAAGCTCAATTGGCATAACACACTACACAAAACATTGTTCCACCTCCTACTTTGGTGAATAGTGACTGGGATCTTAAAAGCTTGCAAGCTGCCATCTACGTGCAGCGATGGGTCTCTCCTCATCCAGAGCAAAGAAGAATGAAGAAAACCAAAATTCATGGATACAATCAGTCCTAGCAAATGATACACCATCCAATCTGCAGCCTACATGACTTTGAGACCAGAAGAACTAGATGGTGCCCGGCTACCAATGACAACCACTTGGAAGGGGACCTATGTAGGAGATCCTGGATAGAGAGGGAGAACAATGTGGACAAAACTCAAAATCGTTTGGAGCAAGGTTTGCTAGTCCAATAGAGCCTGGTGGAACCACTGAGACTATGGCCCCTAGCTGCCCTTCAGGTCTGGAATTGAACCCACACCTGTGGTTTCCAGCCAAACAAAAGACAGGCATATGAGTTGAACATTTACCTGAGGTAGATACACTCCTTGGAGAGAACAATCATGGGAGAAAGAAGGGCTGCTTATGCACAGGGAGACAGCTCAGGGGGCAGGAAGGCATGGAGGAATGGACACAGGGAAGAGGTAACTTTTGGGAGGAAGTGGGAGGGGAGCTGTTGCATTGTGGTAAATTGTGGTCAATGTCATGAGACAAAGTATATGTGAACTGCTGTATGGAGAATGAATTTGCTCTGTAAATCTTCACCCAAATCACAATTAAAAAAAAAAAAAAAAGCAGAAACAGGAAAATGACAAGAGGTATTAATATGGGTAGAAAAGAGACAGAAACAAACCAAGAAGTAAATCGACTGCAGAATTCCCTCTGGAAAGCCACATCTTCAGATTACTTGTGGGCAGGATTTCGGTTGGCACACTGTTCTATTTAAGTAGTTATGATAAAACTTCTCTAAAATTCCTGTGTTTCTGTTTGTCTGATGTTGTTGTAGTTATGTGCCATCAAGTCGGCCCCGACTCATAGTGACCCCTCCTTGGGTTTCCAAGGCAGAGGGCTCCCTATGTATGAGTCAGGGCCAACTTGGCAGCACATAATAACAACAACAATAATCACTACGGAAGTAGATTGCCCAACCTTCCTTCCGAGGAGTGGCTGGCTGATGAGTTTGAACTGCCAGCCTTCTGGTTAGCAGTCAAGTGCCTTAGGCACTATGCTACCAGAGCTCCTATTTGTCTGATCCTACACCAATAATAAATCCTACACCAATAATTAGTAGAACTTTTCCTGTCCAGCTATGTCCTTCCCTCTGACACTTGCATGGACTCCTACTTACATTCTGCCCTTTACCTCTATTAGTTCAGACAGAACTTCATCCACCTAGCAGTCATCCTTCCCTTGTCTCACTAATTTGACATCCCAGTCTGACTCAGTCCCACCTCTCTTCACCCCTTCTCTTCTGCAGAGGGTCATTTCCAAATGTCATTCTGTGTGTACCTTATAGTAATCCTGTGCCCTTGTAGGGAAATATGCCCTAGAATTTCTACATTGTTTCTCATTCACTTTACCAATCTCATTCGTTTACCAATATCTAACTTTCTTCCAGAGAAAATTAAAGTTACCCTCTCATAAATATATGAATAATTTTAATAAAATAATGTCCTATTAAACACCAATAAAATATAGAGTTTAACATATACATACAGTTAAAATATAAAACAATAGTACAACTGATAAGAAGGGTAAATAAAGTTAGAATATTCTAATATCATATCATTGTCCAGGAAAATGTGAAAGTACTAATTTATATTAAACTCTGATAAGTCAAGATTTCCTTGTGTAATTTCTAGAGTAAGCCCTAAATTAATTGTAAAATATAACCATCAAGATACGGGGGCTGGGGTAGAAAGTAGAATAATAAAAAATAATCCATAGCAAAAAGGCACCATAGAACAGGAAGGACAGTTAGAAAACAAATTACAAGTTGGAAGATTTAAAGTAAAACATATTAGTAATTGTGAGAAATGCAAATGTAGTTATTGTTCTTGGGTGTTCTGTCACAGAGACCTCCTGTGACAGAGTAGAAGTGCCCCATAGGGTTCTCTAGATTGTAATCTTTATGGAAGCAGTTCACCAGATCTGTCTCCCTAGGAGCTACTGGGTGGGTTTGAACTGCCAACTTTTTGGTTAGCAGTAGAACACTTAGCCTTTGTGCCAGCAAAAATCCTTAGAAATGTACTAGGCTCCAGTTAAAAGATAACAATAACAACAATTATATGTTGCTTATAAGCAGGGATGGGACTGGAGTGAGACAATCAAGGCACTTTGGGTATGAAATTTGAGGAGGTGCTCATTCTCTGGTTAATACAACTGCTAACCCTAAATCTGGCCTACTTATATAAGAGACACATATAAAATATATGAATGCAAAATGGTTCCAAATAAAAATATGAGAAAATACACCATGCAGACACTAACCAAAAGAAAGCTAATGTGACTAAATTAATACTAGAGAAAGTAAGTTTTTAGATTAAAAAAAAAATACACTAGAGATAAAGAGGTACACTGCATAATGATTTAAAAAAAAAAAAAGTCAGTGCAAGTAGAAGATACAGTAATCCAAAATGTATTTGCACCAATAATAGGGCTCAAAAATACGTAGACAAAAATTTGACAGAAGAAGAAATAGACAAATCCATGATGATAGTGGGACATGTGAGCATACCTTCCTTGGTAACTAACAGAATGAGCAAAGAATCATTAAGGATATAGATTATTTGGACCAAATTATTAGCAAAATTAACATAAATGTAGAACACTGTGTCCAACAAATGGAGTTACACATTCTATTCCAGGTCTCACAGAGCATTTACAAGAGTAGACTATGTGTTGAGTCATAAAACAAGTCTCAACAAATTTTAAATTATTGGAATAATACAGATTAAACTTTCTTACCATGTTAGAATTAAGCTAGAAATCAATAAAGAATCAATCATCTTAACACTAGAAAATCTCCAAATGTATGGAAATTAAGAAATGCCCTCCTGATGTAGCACAAGTCACAATGGAAAATTTAAAATATTTCAACAGAATAATAGTGATAAACAGGACATCACAAAACCCTTGGGTTGCACTTAAAAATGGATTAGAGAAAATGTGTAGACTTAAGTGGATATATTAAAAATGAAAAAGGGCTGAAAATGCTAAGCATATAGCTCAAGAAAATAAAAAATAAATTATATCCAAAGAAAATAGAACATAGAAAATCATAAACAAAAGAACAAAAATAAATGAAATAGAGAAAAAAATATACAGTGGAGTAGGAAAAAATGGCATTTTAAAAATAGTAACAAAATTGATATCCCCAGGTAAGAAGTAAGACTTTTCTGGGGGGACAAAAAAAAAAGGAGGAGAAGGGAGAGACATAATAAAAATAATGAATATCAGTAATTTTTAAAGATATAGGACATTAGATATACCAAAAGGAACATAATATAAAGAATAATATATTTTATATTGGTAACACATTTTAAAATTTAGATGAAATGGACTAATTCCTAGAAAAATGGAATTTATCAAAACAGACACAGAAGTTGGCATAGTGCCTAAGGCATTTTGACTGCTAACCAGAAGGCTGGCGGTTCAAACCCACCAGCCATTCCTCAGAAGGAAGGTTCGGCAATTTCCTTTCATAGTGATACCGCCTGGGAAACCCAAGGAGGGATTGCTGTGAGTTGGATCTGACGTGATTTGGTTTTGGAAAGGAATTTAATATTAATAATAAAATATTATTAAAGGAATTCAAACAGTCATTTAAAACATTTTCTGGTAAGATGGCTGAATAGATAAACAAACTACACAGACTCTCTTCAACAAAGAAAGGAGAATCAATTGGCACAGATACAGAAGATAATCCCGGAGTCCTGAGCTTTGAAAGGAAGGAAACAGAAGTGGATTAAATACCAACTAGTAGAAGAGTCTGAATGAAAACAGTGAATAAGGAGACAAATGGAGCTACAGACTTTCAGCTATCCTGACAGCATGGAAAATTTTAATATTTACTAGTGATGTTAGGAGCAGTAACTAAAAATCAGCCCTGCTCACCAAGGGATGCATGGACAACTGCACTGGTGGCTGAGGACTAAAAATGGAAACAGCAAAGATGAAGACACACTTAACTGTAGTCTTTTGGCTTGCCAGAGGCATAGCCATTTTGGATATTTACAAGTGGTACAGCCATTTTGGATATTTACAGTGGCAGTGTTCAAGTCCCAGTGAACTTGCCAAGGACAGAAGAGGCAACCACACTGGAGGCTGACAACTGGAAAGGTGCATATACCCCTTGTTACTCCTATACCCCACACCTACTTGGTGAACAGAGGTGCAGCTATCCCCACGGCCTCACACCTTCTGGACTGGCAGGAATTCCATCCCAGTCAGAGCCTGGGTATCTTGCCCCTCTGCCTGTGCATTAGGTTTGGTTTGTTTTGTTTTGTCTTCTTTTCTCTTTTGGTTTGGTTTTTTGTTTTTGTTTTTGTTTGTTTGTTTTTAAATTATTCTTTTTTTCTTCCTTTTTATTTATTTTTCTAAATTCCTTCTTTCTCCCTTCCCAGTTTCTAGTTTTTAGGGGTTTTTTTTTTTGTTTGTTTGTTTGTTTCTCTTCCCTTGTCCTGGTTCCCAACCTTTTTCTTTCTTTGGGTATTTCCCATCCCTTGTTTTATTTTTGCATTTTTCTTATTTTTTTCATTATTATTATTTTACTTTAGCTCTTTTCCCTATTCCCCACTCATAAGATATTGTGGGGTTTTTTTCCTTCTCTTTTTCAATTCATATTCCTTTTGTCTTTTAGAAGTATTTCCTTAAATATTTCTTCTCATTTCTTTTCTTTTCTTTTTTTTTTTTTACATGGGTCAATGCGTTTTATTTCTTTTTCAGTGTTCTCTCCCTTTCCCTCCCACCTCTGCCAACCAACAAAGAAAGTTTCCCTCCATATATAAACCTTTCCTTGACCCTCCACAACAATGAACTAATACTATATTTGTCCTTCTGTGACTGACTTATTTCACTCAGCATAATGTCCTCCAAGTTCATCCATGTTATGTGGTGTTTTGCAGATTCTACATTATTCTTTAGTGCTGCATAGAATTCCATTATATGTATATACCATTGTTTGGTCATCCACTCTTCTGTTGATGGGCATATAGGTTGTTTCCATTTTTTTAGCTATTGTAAATAGTGCTGCGATGAACATGGGTATGCATATATCTGTTCCTGTCCTGGCTCTCACCTCTCTAGGATATATACCTAGTAATGAGATTGCTGTGTCAAATGGTATCTCCAATTCCAACTTTCTAAGGAATCGCCATATTGCTTTCCATAGTGTTTGTATCACTTCATAGTCCCACCAACAGTGTATGAGTGTCCCAATCGCTCCACATCCCCACGAGCATTTGTTATTTTTTGTCTTGCTGAACCTTGCCATCAGTGCTGGGGTGAGATGATATATCATTGTTGTTTTCATTTGCATCTCTCAGATGACCAATGACTGTGGGCATCTCTTCATGTATTAGCTAGCCACCTGACTATCCTGCTTGGTGAAGTGTCTATTCATGTCTTCTGCCCATTTTTCAATTGGATTGTTAATCACTTTGCTGTTGAGGTGTTGGAGTTCTCCATAAATTTTAGACATAAGGCCCTTGCCAGATCATGTAGTTGTTGGCAAATATGAATTTGTTGCTGTCCTTTTTGTTATGTGCTTCTTCATGGTGTCAGTTTCTTTGTTCCATATAATTTTCTGTGCTGAGTTCGTTTTGTTTATGAATAGTGTTATCATTTCCTTCATTGCTATTGTTTTAGCACAATATATAGTCTTTTCCAGTGCACATGAAACATTGAAATACTGCAAAACATCTTCTCAGATCACAATATTATAAAATTAGAATCAATAATAGGAAGATAAATGGAAAAAGAGCAAACACATGGAAACTGAATAACACCCTCTTTAAAAATTAGTATGGGTCCGACTCGACGGCACATAACAACAACAACAACAATGTAATTACTATGTAATAGAAGAAATTAAAAAATTCCTTGAATCAAATAAGAATGAAAACACAACATACTAAATTCTTTGGTACAAAGCAAAACAGTGATCAGAGGCCAATTTATAGCAAAAGAGCCAAAATCAACACCTTAACCTAACATCTCCAAAAATTAGAAAAACAGCAACAAAGAAAACCTACAGATTGATTACCCAAAACACATGCATCCGATCTCATCATGGGAATAACCCACATCACAACTGCTTAAACCACTCAGAATCATGGTCCAGCCAAGTTGACACACAACCCCAACCATCACAGATGCTTTGCAGTACTTCAATCTTTTTCACTTTATTAAGGCTTGCTTTGTGACCTAACATATGGTCTATCCTGGAGAATGTTCCATGTACACTGAAAAAAAAATGTATATTGTGCTGTTGTTGGGTGTTGTTGTTGGCTCTGCAGATGTCTATAAGGTCAAGTTGGTGAATTGTATTGTTTAGTTCTTCTGCATCTTTGTTGAGTTTCTTTCCAGTTCTATCTTTGATTGAAAGTGGTGTATTAAATTCTCCTGCTGTGACTGTGGAGTCATCTATTTGTCTTTTCAATTCTGTTAAAGTCTGATTTGTGTATTTTGGGGCTCTTTCATTGGGTGCATAGATATTTATTATGGTAATGTCCTCTTGTTCAATTGATCCTTTAATCATTATATAATGTCCTTCCTTCTCTCTTTTGGTAGTTTTTGTCTTAAAGTCACTTTTATCAGAAATTGATATTGCCACTTCTGCTCTTTTTTGGTTGCCATTTGGTTGATATATCTTTTTCCAGCCTTTGATTTTTAGTCTATTTTGTGTCTTTGTAGACAGCATATTGATGGGTTATGTTTTCTTATCCAGTCTGCAACTCTCCATCTCTTGAGTGGTGCATTTAATCTATTGACATTCAGTGTAATTATCAACAAGTCTAAATTTGTTTCTGTCATCTCATTACGTGTTTTTTCGTGGTGTTGCCAATTTCTTTGTTCCATATAATTGTCTGTGCTGAGCTCATTTTGTTTATGAATTGTGTTATCACGTCCTTCATTGTTTTACTATTTGCTAAATATCTGTGCTTGTCCTCATTTTTTATTTTGACGTGAAGGTTTATCATTTTTCTTTGAGGTTACCCTGTGATTTATAATTTTCTTCCCAAGTTTAGAACAGTCCATTCTATCTTGCAGTTGTCTTGACTTCCTCACCATTTAGAAGTTCTGTAGCTACACAATTTTTTCCCTCTTTTTGGTTTGTAGTTGTCCTCATTTGCCTCTTGATGTCTCTGGTTCCCTGTTTACAATCTTGTAGGTTTGTTTACTTTGAATACTTCCATAACTGGCTTGGTTTCTGGCTTATGTCATCATATGTGTTAATGGTCATTGTTTGGTTGTCAGTGCTGTTGTTGGTTTCTGTCCAAGGGACTTCCTTTAGCATCTCTTGTAAGCTTGGTCTGGTTTTAACAAAGTCCTTTAATTTCTGCTTATCTGGAATTGCCCTAATTTCACCATCATATTTGAGGAACAGTTTTGCCAGGTATATAATTCTTGGTTGGAAATTTTTTTCTTTCAGGATTTTATATATACCATCCCATTGTCATCTCGCCTGCATGGTTTCTGCTGAGAAATCAGAGTTTAGTCTTATTGGTTGCCCTTTGTAGGTAACTTTTCATTTTTTCCATGCTGTTTTCAGGGTTGTTTCTTTGTCTTTGGTTTTGGTGAGTTTGATGATGATATGTCTTGGTGATTTTTCTTTTGGGGTCTATCCTGTTTGGGGTTCATTGGACTTCTTGAATGGATATTTTCTTGTCTTTCATCTTATCAGGGAAATTCTCTTCCAACAAATCTTTGACAATTTTCTCTGTGGTTTTATTTGACTTTTCCTGTTCTGGAATTCCAATTACATGTAGATTATTCCTTTTGATTGTATCCCACATGATCCTTAGGCTTTCTTCATTTTGTTTTGATCTGTTTTTTAATTGATTCCTTCCCAAAGAAGTATTGAGGTATTTGTCTTCAATCTCACTAATTTTATCTTGCATTGATTCACTTCTACTCCTTTGCCCATTCAACGTATTACATATTTTAGAATTTAGTATTAATCTTCTGGACTTCTATCTGTAGATTTTGTATCATTTCTAATTTTTAATTTATTTTTTCATTGTGTTCTTGTATTGTCTTCTGAAGTTGTTTTAGGGTTTTTCTCTGTGTTTTCCTCAATTTGGTCAGTGTTATCCTTTATCTGTCTCTCAATCCATTGAAGGCACCTAAATACAACTCTTCTGAATTCCTTGTCAGGGAGTTACAATGCTGCTTCTTCCTCAGGTATTTGTTCTGGGTCTGTAGCCTGGTCCCTTGTTTTATCTTTATCTTGCTCCTTTGTGTGAACTGTGATGCTCTGTTGTCTCCGAGACATTGTGGCATTTTTGTGTTTATAATTGATTGGTCATTGTATGTTGGAGTAATTCGCTCCAAAGATTTTCATTTTCTTTTTTTTCTTTGGATGTATCTGAGTAAACAAGGTACTGTGCTCCTCTATTTACTAGTTGGTAGCACTTATACACTCACCAACTATATCCTTTCCACTCATCAGCCTCTCATATGTCCATGCTGTCTTTGGCAAGCAGAGTCTATTCTTAGGTCCCTGGAACCAGAACGAGAATACTGCACTTTAAAAATCCAAAATGGCTGCCACTTGTAAACATTCAAAATGGCTGTGCCCTCCAGACAGCCAAAAGTCCACAGCTCAGTTTGTCTCCTTCTTTGCTGTTTCCCTTTTCAGTCATCAGCTACCTGTGCAGTAGTCCATGCATCCTTTGGTGAGCAGTGCCATTTTTAGGTTAATTCTCAGGTCCTAATACCACTTGAAAATATTCAGGCTGTCTTTGCCATCAGGACAGCTGACAGTCCACAGCTCCATTTGTCTCCTTACTCACTGTTTTCATTCAGGTTCTTTAACTAGTTGGTGTTTAATCCACTTCTGTATCCTTCCTTTCAAAGCTCAGGGCTCCAAGATTGTCTTCTGTATCTGTCAATTGGTTTCTCTTTCCTATGTTGAAGAGGATCTGTCTGCCTATTTCACCATCTTACTGGAAGTTTCCAGGTCTGCACATCTTTTGAAATGCCCATTTGCTGGTTGGGGCTCAAGTTTTTGACCTAAGCCTCCAAGACTCTATACACAAGTCTATTGGATTGAAACAAAAAGCCTGTGTTTCTTCCAGGCAAGTCCTAGTCTCCCTTTTAGCATAAGCAATCAAGTATTGCCTGAAAGCAGAGTTACACACACTCTCCGTAAGCAAAATACCCATTATTCATTTCTACCATACAACCTGGTAGGAGAAACATCAATATCCATAATACATTCAGATAAACTCATGATCCTTCCACTTTCCTCTTCTCTTCTCCACACATTGGCTATCTTCCCATTCATATGCATATAGCCTTGGGCCTCTGGCTTGATGGAAACAGTGGTCCCTGGCTCCCTATCTTGTTCAATGGGTCTGACTCTTGCCCCAAACTGTTCCAGGTGTGACTTTTCTCCCCCTAGCTGCCGCATAATATCTCTTATATTCCCTTCAGCCATTATAGGTAACAACTAAAGTTACAATCTAAGAACTGAAAGTTTCACTTCCAATGCCCCTTCATTCTTTCTCTTATAAAGTTGCATGCTCCCTTTGGAGATGCTGCAATGAATCCCACTTCTGACATCAACTGCTGAAATAATTTCTTTTTGAATATCAGTGCAAGGCTGGTCCCTGTAAGGCAAAGGTTGAAGATGACCAAATGTTCAACTTGCCCAAACTGTTGTACCATTCCATCATCTCTAGAATCAACTATTTCTCTTTCCCTCAGTACTCTTTTTTCCATCTTGTTGTGTGGTTGTTGTTAGGTGCTGTCAAGTTAGCTCCAACTCATAGTGACCCTATGTATAACAGAACTAAACACTGCCTGGTCCTGTGCCCGCAAACAAAGTTGTGTCATCTGCATATCACAGGTTGTTAATGAGTCTTCCTCCAATCCTGATGCCACGTTCTTCTTCATACAGTCCAACGACTTGGATTATTTGCTCAGCATACAGATTGAATAAATATGGTGAAAGGATACAACCCTGACACACTCCCTTCCTGATTTTAAACCATGCAGTGTCCCCTTATTCTGTTCAAACAACAACCTCCTGGTCTATGTACAAGTTCCTCATGAGCACAATTAAGTGTTCTGGAATTCCCATTCTTCTCAATGTTATCCGTAATTTTTTATGATCCACACAGTTGAATGCTTTTGCATAGTCAATAAAATACAAGTAAACATCTTTATGGTATTCTTTGCTTTCAGCCAAAATTCATCTGACATCAGCAATGATATCCCTTATTCCATGTCCTCTTCTGAATCCAGCTTGCACTTTTGGAAGTTCTCTGTCAATATATTGCTACAACCATTTTTGAACTATCTTCAGCAAGATTTTACTTGTGTGTGATATTAATGATATTGGTCAATAATTTCCACATTCTGTGGGATCATCTTTCTTTGGAATAGATACAAATATGGATGTCTTCCAGTCAATTGGCCAGAGATAACTGTCTTCTAAATTTCTTGGCATAGACAAGTGCCTCCAGTGCTGCATCTGTTCATTGAAACATCTCAGTGGGTATTCTGTCAATTCCTGGAGCCTTGTTTTTTGCCAATTCCTTCAGTGCAACATCGACTTCTTCCTTCAATACCATCAGTTCTTAATCATATGCCACCTCCTGAAATGGATGAACATTGACCAATTCTTTTTGCTACAGTGACTCTGTGTATTCTTTCCATCTTCTTTTGGTGTTTCCTGCATCATTCAGTATTTTGCCCATAGAGTCTTTCAGTATTGCAATTCAAGGCTTAAATTTTTCCTTCAGTTCCCTCAGCTTGAGAACTGCCAAGCGTGTTCTTCCTTTTTTGTTCTCTAACTCCAGGTCTTTGCACATTTCATTATAATAATTGACTTTGTCTTCTCGAACCACTCTTTTTTATTATTATTGTTGTGATATGGGTAAAGATTTACAGAGCAGATTCACTTTCCATACAGCAGGTCACACACACTTTGTCTCATGACATTGACCACAGTTTACCACAATGCAACAGCTCCCCTCCCACTTCCTCCCCACAGTTACCCCTTCCCAGTGTCCATCCCTCCATGCACTCCTGCCCCCTGAGCTGTCTCCCGGTGCATAAGCAGCCCTTCTTTCTCCCATGATTGTTCTCTCCAAGGAGTGTAGCTACCTGAGGTAAATGTTCAACTCATATGCCTGTCTTTTGTTTGGCTGAAAACCACAGGTGTGGGTTCAATTCCAGACCTGAAGGGCAGCTAGGGGCCATAGTCTCAATGGTTCCACCAAACTCTATCGGTCAAACCACTCTTTGAAATCTTCTGTTCAGCTCTTTTATCTTGTCATTTCTTCCATTTGCTTTAGCTACTCTCTGCTCCAGGACAAGTTTCAGAGTCTCTTCTGACATCCATTTTGGTCTTTTCTTCCTTTCTGTCTTTTTGGTAACCTTTTGCTTTCTTCATGGATGATGTTCTTGATGTCATCCCACAATTGCTCTGGTTTTCAGTCATTGATGTTCAGTGTATCAAATCTGCCCTTTAGATGGTCTCTAAATTCAGGAGGGATATAATCAAGGTCATATTTTGGCTCTCATGGACTTTTTAAAATTATCTTCAGCTTAAACTTAAACTTGTATATGAGCAGTTGTTGGCCTTGTTTTTGCTGAAGGTAGTAAGCTTCTCCATCGCCTCTTGCCACAGATATAGTCAATCTGATTCCTCTGTACTCCATCAAATGAAGTCCACATGTATAGCCACCATTTATGTTGTTGAAAAATGGTATTTGCAATGAATAAGTCATTGGTCTTACAAAATTCTATCATGTGATCTCTGGCATCATTTCTATCACCAAGGCCATATTTTCCAACTACCGGTGATTCTTCTTTGTTTCCAACTTTTGTATTCCAATCACTATTGATAATCAACGCATCTTAATTGCATGTTTGGTGAATTTCAGACTGCAAAAGTTGGCAAAAATCTTCAATTTCTTTGTCTTTGGTTTTGGTGGTTGGTGTGTTAATTTGAATAATAGTAGTATTAACTGGTCTTCCTTGTAGGTGGATAGATATTATCCTATCACTGACAGCATTGTACTTCAGGATAGATCATGAAACATTCTTTGTGAGGATGAATGCCACACCATTCCTCTTCAAATTATCATTCCTGGCATGGTAGATCATATGATTGTCTGATTCAAAATGGCCAAACCAGTACATTTTAGCTCACTAATGGGGTTCAAACCCACCAGCCACTCCTCAGAAGGAAGACTAGCAGTCTACTTCCATAGAAATACCACCTCAGAAACCCAAGGAGGGTGCACTATGAGTTGGAACCGATTCAAAGGCAATGAGTTTGGGTTTTTTTGTTTTGTTTTTGGTTATTGGCTAGGATATCAATCTTTATGCATTCCATTTCATTTTTTACGACTTCTAATTTTCCTAGATTCGTACTTTGTACATTCCATGCTCCAATTATTAATGGATGTTTGCAGCTGTTTTTTCCCATTTGAATCATGCCACATCAGCAAATGGAGGTCCTGAAGGCTTTACTCCATCAACATCATTAAGGTTGACTCTACTTTGAGGAGGCAGCTATTCCCCAGGAGTATTTTGAGTGCCTTCCAACCTGAAGAGCTTGTCTTGAAGCACTATATGGGACAATGTTTCAGAGCTATTCATAAATTTTTCCTTTAATATGTCAGATAGTGTTTCACTGCTATTCATAAGGTTTTCACTGGTCAATTCTTTGCAAAGTGGATGACTCCATCCTTCTTCCCAGTCTTAGTCTGGAGGCTCCGCCGAAACCTGTCTACCATCAGTAACACAGCTGGTATTTGAAATACTGGTGGCATAGCCTCCAGCCTCACAGCAATATGCAAGCCACTACAGTATGACAAACTGACAGATGAGTGGTGGTCTTCCATCTTGGGTTCCATGATTCACTGTAATGTCTCACAGAACTCACAAGCCACCAAGGATGTGGCTCACACTGTTGCAGAGGCTGGCAAGTCCCAAATCCATGGATCAAGCGTCAGTCTAAAGGATTCTCCTCACAAATGTGGCTGCAGGAGCTGAAGAATCAAAATTGGCAGATGAGATGACTGACTATATCTCAAGCCCCAAGAACCAGAGGGCAGACAGTGATGAACCGGATGAAAGAGTCAGAGCAAGAAAGTAACCTTTGCCAGATCATTAGCAAATATTGGATACAGACCATACACTCAAGGAAACTAAGGTGGTGACTCAAGATACATCCCACCCTAATTCTGCCTCATAATGGACAACTAAGTCCAAGATGGAACAATAATCACAAGCACGGAGGCTAGGATTTATTTCACAAAATGGAGGGCTATGGCTAGAAGGAACATCTTGTTTATTGAAAATTCATACCTGACTGTTTAAAAAAAAAAAAACCCTGTCAGACGAGGAATAGAGAGGAACTTCTTTATTTAGTAATTCACTGCCCTGCAGTATTCTAGTCATGATCCTTTCCCTGCTTCTGTGGTCCCACCTGCAACAGTGAAGAATTGCCCTGCCATCAATCATGATTTGTGAGGATTTTCTTTTTTCTTTATCATATATAATGAACTCCATGACTGTGATTTAATGGATTTAATTGGCTTCTGTACTGCACGCATGCTGACAATGTCCCTAATCCAGATGATTATATTTGTTTTTATCTTGATCCCGTTGAAAGATAAATAATGGGGTCTCTATAGAAGTGCCTAAGGCACTTGACCACTAACCAGAAGGCTGGCGGTTCAAACCCACCAGCCACTCCTTAGAAGGAAGATGGGGCAATCTACTTCCTTAGTGATACTGCCTCGGAAACCCAAGGAGGGGTTGCAATGAGTCGAGTCTGACTCGACGGCACATAACAAACAACAAAATAGAACAAAAAAACTAAAAAGAGAGTGAAAACAATGTGAGAGAAGATATTTGAGACATATATCGCTAACAAAGAGCTAGTTTGCAAGATTTATTAATATCTGTGTGTGTTTATTTATAACATATTTATTATTTATAATATTAAACTAATATTACATTAAACCATTATGCATATGAATAATATATAAACATTTTATAAAGTATACGAATTCCTAAAAGTCAATAATAAAGAAACATAAAACCCATAGAAAAATTGAGAAAAGACCTAAGCATACACTTCCTAAATCAAATTCAAATAGTCAAAAAACATAAAAAGATGTTCAACTTCATTAGTGAGGAAGGAACTACAAATTAAAACCACAAATAGATTCTACCATCACTAAAGAGAATGGTTAAAATGTAAAAGACTTAAAATAGTAACTCTCTACAAGGCTGTGAATCAACTGAACCTATATACACAGATAAATTCACTTTGGAAAATAGTTGGACATTATCTAATTTAAACTCAGGGCGACATGGTAGCACAGTGCTTAAGCACTCAGCTGCTAAGCAACAGGTCAGGTTAAGCATACACTATGATCTAACAATTCTACTCCTGCTATTTACTCAATGAAAATAAAGTGAAACAAACCAAAATGAATAAAATAAGCCAGATATAAAGAATGACCGTTAGGAGTCCATCTTGATAAACTTCAAAATGAGGCAAAACTAAACTATAAAGTGTTAGAATTTAGGATTGCGATTACCTTTGGGGAGATGGAAGAAGTTACTATGATTGGGAAATAAGGGAGCCTTCTGAGATGCTGGCAATATTTGGAATGGGAGGGCTACATGTTTGCTTTGTGATAATTCATTGAACTGTGTATTTGTGGGTTTTGCACTTTTCTGTCTGCATGTTGTTTTTTACAAAGTAAAACGTGATGGTAGAATTCTGAGATGACCCTCTAGCGTTCCTAGCTCCTCCCCTTAGTG
Organism: Orycteropus afer afer; assembly: GCF_000298275.1. NCBI lineage: Eukaryota > Metazoa > Chordata > Mammalia > Tubulidentata > Orycteropodidae > Orycteropus > Orycteropus afer. Next base: position 5,198,367 of record NW_006921632.1, read on the forward strand.
TAGGCACAACCTGTGAATAAGATGGAATACTAACTCTTTCCATTAGGTTGTGTTATATGGCAAATGGTGAGAGACATGCTTCTCCTGGCCTGGAGGAACGCAAACATCCATATTGTTAAGTGCCCTATGGGGTTACCTGATAAGGAACTGTGGCAGTCATTAGATCTGAGACCAATCCCTGGGTGACAGCTGGCAAGAAGATGGGAACCTCAGTCAGGTAACTACAAAGAAATGAATGTGGCCAACATCTGGTAAGCTTGGAAAAGAAGACTCTGAGAAAAGAATTGCAGCCCCAGTTGGCACCTTGATTTCAGCTTAGAGAGATCCTAAGCAGTGGACCCAGCTAACTCATACTAAGACTCCTGACCCACAGAAATTGTGAGATAATAAATCTGTATGGTTTGAAACCACTAAATTTATGGTTGTTTGTTACACATAGCATTAGAAAACTAATTAATAAGGACTAGTTGCCATAGAGTCCATTTGACTCTTGGTGATTCCATGTATATTAATGTAGAAGTATGTTCCATAGCTTTTTCAGTGAGTGATTTTTCAGAAGTAGATCACCAGGACTTTCTTGCAAGACACCTCTGGGTGGACTAACCTCCAAATTTTTGTTTAACAGCCAAGTGTTTTAAGCATTTGTACCACTCAAGGACTCCTAGAAAACTAATACAAGTGTAAAAAATACAGAGAGAGTACTATGGGAATTTTTTGCCATTAAAATTAATAACGTAGATGAATGGAAAATTAAATTTTCACCAAAAGTGACTCAAGAAGAAATAGAAAACATAAATACACCTATAAGCATTAAATTAAATCGGTAGTTTAAAAAAATCTTTCTGTAAAGAATGAACCAGACCCATATGGTTTCATAGGCTAATACTACCAAACAATCAAAGAGGGAAAAAAATCCTAATTTTAGATATATTAGTAAAAGAGGGAAACACCTCAACTCTTTTTATGATGGTAGCATGGCTTTGATACCTAGCAAAAATAAGCCAATGTCACTCATGAATATAGTTGCAACAATCCTAAACAAAATTATTAGTAAACTCAATCCAACAATGTATTAAAAGGATAATATTCTTTATCATGGCCAAATTGAATTTACCTCAGTAATTCAAGGTTGTTTAAACATTAGAAAGTGAATTAATAGAAATCACCACATTAACAGACAAATGAAAAACCACATGATCATGTTGCTAGGAAAAGAAAAATAGCTAGCTTACTGAAAATTCATATCCAATTAGAATTTTAAAAATTCCTAGAAGAGCAGGAATAAAAAGGAACTTCCTTAAGCTGTTAGAGTCACTGTATACCTAAACCTATAACAGAAATTGCCCTAAATTAACCATTTGTTGTTACTGTTCTTTGTTGTCATGGAATCAGCTCCAACTCATGGTGACCACATGTACAACAGAATGAAACGTTGCCTGCACCTGCACCATCTTCATGATCATTGTTACCTCAAGCCCATTGTTGTGGCCACTGTGTATTTTGAGATCCTTCCAGCCTAAGGGGCTCATCTTCCAGTACTACATCTTCCAACATTTTCTTGTGACCTATAGGGTTTTCATTGGGTAATTTTCAGAAGTAGATTGCCAGGCCTTTCTTCCGAATCTGTCTCAGTCTGGAAACTGTGCCAAAACCTTTCCACCACAAGAGAACCTGCTGGTATTTGAAATACCAGCATCATAGCATTACAAAGTTAGCCAAAAATGCACTCACCAATTTGCTTAATACAGCAGTTTCTATTAAAAGAATATCATTTGGAACACATTTGAATTGAACAACATATTTGAATTGGAATCCTGTCAATAAAATGCTGTGGACCAGAGGATATAGAAAAGTAAACATACCAAAAGCTTCCTACTAACTGTATCATTAACTCATGGTATAGCAATAGATGCTTTTAAAATGCTTGAAGAGTTTACTTCCCCCGCCTCCCCCCAGGATTGGATATCTCAAAGATCATCAGACATCTTCTACTGCAAAGATTAATTTCCTGAAGGTTAGATTTTGTGCCTTCTTTTGCTAAGAGTGCTATTCCCCATGCTTAGATTTGATGAGACCCAGACTTGGACATGGTGCTGGAGGTGCATGGTAGAACAGAGAAAATATGCTATCCCACCATGTGTAGAATGAGTCAGGACACAAGTATCATAACTTCAACTTTAGAGGAGTCTAAGCATCCCAGGAGGAGAAAGATGAGTTGCCAAGGATTAAGGGAGTAGCAGAATTATGAATTCTTTGTGTTATGTAGAAACTAAATGGCAGACAATTCAGGCCTGGAAAGAATTTTTGGAAGAATAATTGGTGAATTGGGGAAAAATGGTGTTCTTGGTTTGAGGAATAGGATTAAGAATTAACAGGGAGAGGATGGAGGTTAGGTTATATTTGCTCCATTAGGGAAAGCATTTGTCTATTTACCACCCTATCACCAGCTCTTAATGTGATATCTGCCACAGAGCAGGTACTCAGCCAATATTTATTGTGGTGTTGAACATACAATAATGATATGAAAACATATTTAACTGGAGGTACAAGAAGTGGTGATTATGTCAGCAGAAACTCTAACTAGAAAATTAATTCAAAATAAAATTGGGAAATAAGAGAATAAGAGGGAAAAAGTTCCCAGATTTAAAGTTGAGGGCACAGGGATCATGATAACTGTCAAGCCCCCTTATCTATCAAGTTGTCTAGTAAAAGGGATAGAATTTTCCTGGAAAAACCTGGGACTAATACAGACCTTCCAGGGCTGCTTGCCATGGTCATGGCCTCCCAAAGGAGCCTTGGAATGGACTGGTACAAGACTACCTCCAGGGATCCAGTTAGAGTGGCCAGGTTTTAAGAATAGATTAGTGGTCTTATTACAGTTAGCTCCCAACAGTAACCAGTTAGAAACTCAATGCTTGCTTGAGTGTGTGTGTGTGTGAGAGAGAGAGAGAGTGTGTGTGTGTGTGTGTTTATGTGTATGTATGTGTGTGGAGGGAGGGGGTATAAGTGACAGGGATGTAGAAGAAGGGTGGAGACAGAAGGATACTGTACTCCCAGCCCTATAAGTAAACATCTGGTTCACAGCAAAACTCACTGCATCCTTGCTCTGTGTGAATTCCTCCCTCTGAGACTAATACCAGTATAGCCAATGTCCTCAGCAGCGTGTGTTGAAGCCCATGGAGAAGGTCAGTGACTGGTAAAGTTCTCTTGCAATGAAAACTGCCCCTGTCTTAGCTGGCATCCATCAAAAATGAACACTCCCTGACTCCCTCAGTGACCACCTGTATTCAGATCACACAGTGGCCATGGATAATACTCTGTTTCTCTTTTTTTGTTTTGTTTTGTTTTTAGTCTTCCCTTGCTCTATTTCTCCCTCTCTTCCCTTCCATGTTTCCATCAGGCTCTTTCAGTCTGTTCATCTGCCCTCCTGGTTCTGGCTGAATGTAACTGAGAGGGCCTGTCTGGCTTGCAGAGATCTGTCTCCAAGGACTGGGATGGGAAGACCATCCAGAAAATCAAACTCTCATTCCTACAACTTGAAGGAGTTCCTACCAAGTGCCTGGTTCTTTCATTCTGATTCCTCATCACCAGGAAAACAAGTTCAGCATGCCTGGTCACTCTGTCAGTTTCTTTCTGTTTGACTTTCTTGTCCTCATTTTTTTCTGCCTGTACTTTTGTGTTATTGATGTCTGCATTTCTTGATGTGCTTCTATATACTGATGTACTTCTGTATACTTGATGTACTTCTATATACTACAGACCCACCTCTTCATATGTGTAAACATATTATGTTTTCATACTGTTTCCTGTCTCCCTCTATTTTAGCCTCTCTAATTCTTTCTTTAAGGAGCTCTGGTTGTACAGTGGTTAAAGCATTTGACTCAGAGGTTCCAACCCACCAGCACTCCATGGGAGAAAATGAGTCAGTCTGCTTCCATAAAGATTTACAGCCTTGGAAACCCTATTGGATAGTTCTAGTCTATCCTATAGGGTCGCTATGAATGGGAATTGACTCAAGGGCAGTGGGTGGGTGGGTAATTCTTTCCTTTGTGTTAACATTTTTTTTTTTTTGTTTTTTGAAGGGGAGGAATCTTTCTTTTATTTTTATTATTACTTTCCCTTTTCTCTCTTTTTGAAACTTTCTCTTTATGTTTGTATATGTTGGTATTTTTTATTTATTTGACATTTTCCTTTCTTGTTATTTGGGGAAAAGATGACTGAGAAATGACTCAAGGGTGGTCGTCCCCTCTTAGAGAATGTGATACAGAGCAGGAGGTCCATATCTTTTGCAGTGTTTCTGGGAGCTAGATTAAGAGAAAAGGGAACTTAAGTGTATCAGGAAAAATGTAAGTCAGATGTAAAGAACTTCCTGACAGTCAGAAGCAGGAAACATTACAATGGATTATGAGCCTCTCCTCTCTCCAGGTTTCTGCAAGAACAGTTTGGCTTACAAGTGGGAAGCTGGCCAAGTCTTTGAATATTCCTTCCACATGTGAAGTGAAACCATAGGCAAAAGATCAGGAGCAGAAATCCAAGCTAATGTTTATTTATTGTCTAATCTGTACTAGCCACTAAACATATATTATTTTAGTTCATTATCATTTTATAGGAGAAAAAACCTGAGACTCAGCTAGCCCACTTCACATTACAGTAAATGACCATGCTGAGGTTGGATTTCGGGTGAGACCAACTCCAAACCTCCTGTATTTTATACAGTGCCTCACATGTTACTTTCTCATGAAGTGATGAGATTAGATTTCAGGTATGTTTTTTGTATCTCATGGACATTTAACTCTTCATCTCTTAAAATATATTTCTTAATCTAAAACCCTCTCCTTTTTTCGGCCTTCTTCTCTTCTATTCTCTCTCTCTCTCTCTCTCTCTCTCTCTCTCTCTCTCTCTCTTTCTCTCTCTCTCTCTCTGCCATGATCATTCACTCTTTCCTTCTTTTTCCATTCTTCTCTAAGTTATTAAAAGTATAATTTTTTATAGGCATTTTAAGTAGGAAAATAGGTCACATTAACCAATGCTCTGAAGCATCTAGAGTATCATCCTGTCTCCTGATCTTCAATCAGGTCTCTCTTTGATTACTAAGTTCTTCTTCCTAATTCTTATTTATTCATCTTTGAACATACAGTCAGTCCCTGCATCTAAGGCAGATCGTTATGGATCCCTTTGCATATCATTTTCTCTCCCTCTTTTCCTCAGTTTTCTGACTATTTTGTTCTTTTTTAAAAAATTTCATATTGAAGGTGACTGAGAAGAGAGAGGAGCAGAGATTCTAGTCTGATTTATAATAGCTTCTCTTATGAAATGGTAAATTTACTTTAAGGCTCAGATGGAAAAAGGGATAGGGACAATGGGCAGAGATCAAGTCTTATGAGATGGAAGGGGCAAAATTAGAGTAAGAATATACTCAGCTATAAAATTAGATCATGACTGTTTTCATTATTTGTAGAGTCTTCCATAAATGCAGATCATTGAGAAGAGGAAGAGGAGGGTTTGCAACCTGCATTTAACTTTTGTGTATTACAGAGATCTGGCCCATTACAGAGATCTAGCATGCCAAATCACTGTGCATTTATAACATGGCCAGGCCATCATCAAGGGCTGCAGGTAGTTCAGAGATCCTCAGTTTCAGAGGGATGTGAAGAAATTGAAATGGCCGCAGTAGCAAAGAGGTATTAAACAAAGCAAGTGAAGGCAGAAAATACTGAGAAGGAAACAACCTACAATATAGCTCAAATTGACAAATCTCTGTTGCAAGCCAATTATTGGGTTAGTTTCTAGGGCTGTCATAACAAAATGTCATAAATTAAGTGGCTTTAAAACAGAAATTTATTTTCTCTCAACTCTGGAGGCTAGAAGTCTGAGTTTGGGACACGGACAGGGCTCAGCTCTCCCTCTCTGTTAGCTCCAGGGGAAGATCCCTGGGCATATCATGGTGTTAATGGGCTTGTAGACGGAGCCTTACGTACGTCTTTTCCTGTATGTGACTCTGTTCTTGTGTCTGTTCTCTCCTTTTAAAAGACATCATTCAGAAGGAATTAGGACTAGGACCCAACCTACTCTGGCAAAATTTAACTGATAATATCTTCAAAGAAGACCTTATTTCTGCAAAGATCACATTCAAAAGTACAGGGGTTGGAAACTTCCATGTATCTTTTCAGGGGAACACAATTCAGTCCATTACAATTGGCAAGGTACAGTGAGAGGCAAAAACTTACCCAGTATCCATCTTCCTGAAGAAATAGGAAATGGAAATAAACTTAAATAGAAAAGAAGGGGAATGGGTAGATCTAAAAACCCCTCTGAATTATTGCATCTGTAAAATGTTGGAATGAGTTGCAAAATTATAAGAGAGTTGCCAGCAGAGGCCTCCAGGGACTCACACTAAGGATTAGTTGTCCTCCCTTGAAAGCCATTTATATCTGTCCTCCAAATGTCTGTCCAGACATGGATCCACATGCTTTTCTCTTTACAACTTCATTAGGTAAGACATGGCAAAGTTTATTACCTGTTGTCTCCCAATTTTATTCCTGAATTCCTTCAAAGTTAATATAGATATGTTTGTGAAAATTGCAGGTTTCCAAAATTACTCCTTAAATGTTTTAAATTCTCTTTAAATACCATAATGCCAGAACTCCTGAATAATATGTAAATCAGAAGGGAAAATAACTACTCTTTTCTGGCCCCAATGAATTGACATCATTTATTTTATATATTTGCTTTCAAAATGCCCAAGTATTGACCATTATGAAATTTAGTAACTGTATTTTGCCCACTCATTAAATTTTGAGACAGGAATCTTTTATCTTTCTTAATAATGACCAAAGGGGAAAAAAATAATCCAATTTATGAGAAACTATTTCTCATCACTGAATCTACCTTTAATGCCACAATAATCACTGATAATACAATTTACAAAGCAAATGTCTTTTTATTGTTGTTGTTGTTGTTGTTATGTGCCGTCGAGTCAGCCCTGACTCATAGTGACCCCTCCTTGGGTTTCCGAGGCAGTATCACTACGGAAGTTGGCTTGCCCAACCTTCCTTCCGAGGAGTGGCTAGTGGGTTTGAACCACCAGCCTTCTGGTTAGCGGTCAAGTGCCTTAGCCACTACGCTACCAGAGCTACTTCGTATTTCATAAGGTCATCCTCAAAGTTCAGATAAAATTTCAAGTTTATATCTAAACTGAAAGACATTCTGAGTTTAACTCTTCTTAGAGTGCCCTTTCTTTTCACAACAATGCCTTTTTCCAAGAAAAACTTAATAGAATTTATTAGTCATTAGCATATATTTTTGCTTGCACCTGATTTTTTTTGCTCTTTGTGTAGATTTTTCCTGAGTATTTTATTATTCCATTACTCTTAAGATCCTTTTGTCTGTACGGAAACCCTGTTAGAGCTTTTAAACATTTGTACTATATTTCATTTGATAAATATCACTATCTTCAACTGTGTTGTACACTCTCCCAGGACACAGAATCTGTAACATTTAACAATGCTTATGAAATGTATTTTTTAACATTAATTATTACTTGGGTGGAAGTTTACAGAGCACATTGATTTCACATCCAAGAATTTATACACATTTTGTTTTGCGACGTTAATTGCAATCCCCTCAGTGTAACAGTAATCTTCCCACTTCCTCCATGGATTCCCCGTTTCCATTCTTCTTTCCTGTCTTCTGTCCTTGAACTTTGCTCTTGAGAAAATGCCACCCTCCTGGTCTCACATGGTTGACTGTTCTGAGAAGCACATTCATCATGGGTATCATTGTTCGCCCTAGAGGTCCATGTATTGCTTGGCTGAAAGGTGATCCCATGGGTGGGTTTAGCTTCAGTTTTGAAAGGTGTCTAAGGGTCGTAGTTTAACGGGTTCCACCAGTCTCTACCAGACCAATATGCCTGATCTTTCTTATGATTTTGAATATTGTTCTACATTTTTCTCCCACTCTGTCCAAGACCTTCTACTGTGATTTGAATCATAGCAGTTGGTTGTTGTAGTCAAGCACTATCTAGTTCGTCTGGTCTCAGGGTGGTAGATGCTGTGGTTCATGTGATCCATCAGTCCTTTGGACTAATTATTTCCTTGAGTCTTTGACTTTCTTTACTTCTCCCTGCTCCAGATAGGGAGGGACCAAGAGTTGCATCTAGATGGCCACTGGCAAACTTTTAAGACCCCAGTCGCTACTCATTAAAGTAAGATATAGAACATTGTCTTAGTGGACTCTGTTATGCCAATTGACCTAGATGTCTCCTGACTATGGCTTTAAGCCCTCAAGCCCAACAACTCAATCCTTCCAGGTATTTAGTTATGGCTAACAAGTTTCCATAACTTTGCCTCCTGTGTGCTGTACTATAAACCTGGATATATTTGCAGCACATACAAAAACATATGTAGAAATATCCTCTGCCAAATCTTTGTATATACTCATGGGTCTACTCCCACGCACCATCCCACACCTGTTCCTCTTGCATATCTACCTATGTATCCACTTTTATTGTTTGCTATTACTGTTACTGCAGGATTGTATATGTAATAGTATTGACCATTGTTGCCTCTTACTGTTGTGTACCTCCCAGTGTCTTCCTTTGCCTTGGTCATGTTATGCTGACCTCCCCCTTATTGTATATTTCCTTTCTCTTCACCCAAGTGAATACATGTCTACTTTCTAATTAGTGATTTGCCAGCCCTCCTCTTCCCATTCTTGATAACCATCAAAGAGTGTTTCCTTCTGTGTGTAAACCTTTTCTTAACTTTTTCTTATAGTAGTACATACAATATACATACAATATTTTTTGTGATTGAATTATTTCAGTTAGCATAATGCCCTAAGGTCATTCATGGTATGTTTCTGAGATTCATCATTATTCTTTAACTCTTTATGGTATTCCATTGTGTGTATGTATCATAGTTTATTTATCCATTCATCCATTAATCCTTAGGTTGTTTCCATTTTTTGCTATTATGAATAGTGCTGTGATGAACATATATTTATTCATGTCACAGCTCTTACTTCTCTAGGATATATATCCAGTGGTGGGATTGCTGTAGGAGCTCTGGTGGCTTGGCAGTATAAACCTACCAGCTGCTCTGCAAGAGGAAGGTGGGACAATCTACTTCTATAAAGATTAATAGCCTTGGAAACCTGATAGGGGTTGCTTTGAGTCAAAATTGGCTCGATGGCAGTGAGGTTTTATTTGTTTGTTTGATATTTTAGCAGGATTGCTGAATCTTAAGGTATTTCTAACTTTCTAAGGAACAACTATACCATTTTCCACAGTGTTTGTACCATTTTACAATCCAGCAGCAGTGTATAAGAGTTCCAATCTCTCCACACTCTCATGAGCACTTGTTTCCTGGTTGATTGGTTGGTTGGTTGGTTTTGATCATTGCTATTATTGCCATGATGAGATTATATCTCATTGTTATTTGATTTGCATCTTTCTAATGGCTACTGACTATGAGCATGTCTTCATGTATTTCTTTGCCACCTGAATGTTTTCTTTGGTGAAGTGTTTGTTCACATCTTTGGCCATTTTTAAATTGGATTTTTTTTGTCCTTTTTGTTGTTGAGTTGTAGAAGTTTTCTATAAAGTTTAAAGATTAGTCCCTTGTTGGATATGTCATTGCCAAAATTTTTCCCAATCTGTAGGGTATTTTTCTACTCTTTTGGAGAAGTCTTTTGATGTGTTTAAGTGTTCAGTTTTTAGCAAGTCCCATTTATCTAGTTCACCTTCTGCTGTTTGTGTAGTTTCAGTTATGTTTGGTATTCTACTTATACCATATATTAGGGATCCTGGCATTGTCTCTATTTTTTTCTTCCATGATCTTTATAGTTTTATTTATAGTTTTAGATTTTATATTTAGATCTTTGATCTTCTTTGAGTTAGTTTTTGTGTATGGTGTTAAGTATGGGTCCTGTTTCATTTCCCTACAGAGAGACATGCAGTTTTTCCAGCACATGTTAAACAAACAGTCTCTTCCCCAATTTAATGGACTTTGACCCTTTGTCAGATATCAGCTGTACGTAGGTGGATGGATTTACATCTGGGTTCCCAATTCTGTTCCATTGGTCTATGTGTCTATTGTTGTACTTGTACCAGGATGTTTTGTTTTTTTTTTTCCAGGTAAGAATTTTTTTTTTTTTAATTGTGATTTGGGTGAAGATTTACAGAGCAAATTCACTTTCCATACAGCAATTCACATATACTT